>NW_005871588.1:224455-244341 GCF_000147115.1 Myotis lucifugus | reverse complement strand
CATCCAGAGAACAGATGGAAAGGGCGAGGGGGGTTAAAAAAGGAAAAAGGGCCCCTGCCGTGGTCGCCATTTTTCTTATATTAGAGGCCCATGGCCAAAAAATTTTGTCCCCTGGGGGGGGGGGGGGGGGGGCATCCCTCAGCCCGGCCTGTGCCCTCTCGCAGTCTGTGACCCCCCTCAGGGGATGACTACCTGCTGGCTTAGGCCCGCTCCCCGGGGGATTGGGCCTAAGCTGTCAATCAGACATCCCTCCCCCCCAGGAGCCCTCGGGGGATGTCCACTTGCCAGCGGGGAGCAGGCCTAACCTGCAGTCGGACATCTTTAGTGCTGCTGAGGAGGCGGGAGAGGCTCCCACCACCACCGCTGTATTGGCAGCCGTCAGCCTGGCTTGTGGCTGAGCAGAGCTCCCCCTGTAGGAGCGCACTGACCACCAGGGGGCAGCTCCTGCATTAAGCGTCTGCCCCCTGGTGGTCAGTGTGTGTCATAGTGACCAGTCATTCCCAGTCATTCTGCTGTTAGGGTCAATTTGCATATTACCCTTTTATTATATAGGATAGAGGCCTGGTGCATGGGTGGGGGCCGGCTGGTTTGCTCTGAAGGGTGTCCTGGATCAGGGTGGGGGTCCCACTGGGGTGCCTGGCCAGCCCGGGTGAGGGGCTGGTGGGTGTTTGCAGGCTGGTCACACCCCCTTCAGGGTGGGGGTCCCCACTGGGGTGCCTGTCCAGCCTGGGTGAGGGGCTGATGGCTGTTTGCAGGCTGGTCAAGCCCCCCCAAGTGGGGACCCTCACCCCATGGAGGTTTGGCCAGCCTGGGTGAGGGGCTGATGGCTGTTTTCAGGCTGGTCACACCCCTTTAGGGTGGGGGGGTCCCCACTGGGGTGCCTGGCCAGTCTGGGTGAGGGGCTGAGGGCCGTTTTCAGGCTGGCCAAGCCCGCCCGGTGACGGAAGCCCCCAGCCTCTCCTTTTTTTTTTTATTGTGGGATTTATTTACCTTCTATAATTAAAACTTTGTAGCCTTGAGAGGAGCTCAGAGCCGGCCAGGGCAGGCGGGAGGGAAGCTTGGCTTCCTCCATCGCCAGGGGCAACCCATGCCTCCTGCTCACTCCAGCTCCGTGGCCACAGCTGGCTGAAAGCAGGTATCTGGGGTTTATTTATCTTCTATAATTGAAACTTTGTTGCTTTGAGTGGAGCTCAGAGCCGGCTGCGGCAGGCGGGAAGTTGGCTTCCTCCATCATTGGGGCAACCAAGCCTCCTGCTTGCTCCAGCTCCATGGCTGCCGGCCGCCATCTTGGTTGGGTTAATTTGCATATAGTCGCTCTGATTGGCTGGTGGGCATGGCTTAAGGCGTAGCGAAGGTACAGTCAATTTGCATGTTTGTCTTTTATTGGTGTAGATACTAAAAGAGAAACATGTAAACTGTCTGTCCCTCTGCTACGCTCACCAGCCAAATCGGGAGTGAGTATGCAAACTAACCCGACAAAGATGGCAGATTGATTGGCATACAAAGGCGCCGGGTGGAGAGCAGAGCGGGAGAGCCGGCGAGAGTGGAGTGGCTTGGGGAACTTGGTTCCCCAACCACCAGACAGAGAGCAGAGAGGGAGAGCTGGCGGCTTGGAGGACTTGGCAGAGTGGGAGGCCATGAGACGAAGACAGAGCAGGAAGGGAAGCACCAGGAATTCTGGGAATCATAGTTCTGGTGGCAGCCCCAGCACTAGAAGCGAAGCCCAGAGCGTGGGGAGCACCAGGAATGCTGGGAATCGTAGTTCTGGTGGCAAACGGATCTCCTAGACCAGTGGTCGGCAAACTCATTAGTCAACAGAGCCAAATATCAACAGTACAACGATTGAAATTTCTTTTGAGAGCCAAGTTTTTTAAACTTAAACTATATAGGTAGGTACATTGTTATTAACTTAATTAGGGTACTCCTAAGGCTTAGGAAGAGCCACACTCAAGGGGACAAAGAGCCGCATGTGGCTTGAGAGCCGCAGTTTGCCGACCATGGTCCTAGACACTAGAGCAGTGATGGCGAACCTTTTGAGCTCAGCGTGTCAGCATTTTGAAAAACCCTAACTTAACTCTGGTGCCGTGTCACATATAGAAATTTTTTTATCTTTGCAACCATAGTATAAAAAAGACTTATATTTTTGATATTTATTTTATATATTTAAATGCCATTTAACAAAGAAAAATCTACCAAAAAAATGAGTTCACGTGTCACCTCTGACACGCGTGTCATGGGTTCACCATCACTGCACTAGAGCAAAGTGAGCCTGGAGCAAGTTACTGTTGTGGTGGGGGGTGGAGGGAAAGCAAAGGTGAGAGACATAAGTAAAATCAGAGTGTCTAGGAAAAATTAAAGGGAAGATATCCTAAAACTTCCAGGAAATCTCCACCAATAAAGCAAAGGGAAAAAAAGCCTCTAATATTCTGTGAGCAACAAACCAAACTGAGTTGGGGTCTCAGACAATTTGCTTATATGATTGCAAAGACCGACAGAAACTCCTGGATTGGAGAGGGTGCAGGTCGGGCTGAGGGACCCCCACACCCTTCAGTGCACGAATGTCGTGCACCGGGCCTCTAGTGTGAGAATAAAAAAGGCACCTTTTCTGTCAAAGAACAGTTTAGACGCCGCCATGTTGGCTTGCAGCTCCCTGGGGGCCACCATCTTGAAACAGCAAAGGCCAGCCCCTCCCTTTCAATCAGCCAATTGCAAAAGATTGTGCGCCTGAGCTCCAATCAAGAGTGAGGAACAGGTCACATGCGCCAGGGATTATAAAGCCGAGCAGCCCGCCTGCTGGGTGAGCGCCCTTCCACGTAGACGTAAAGATGGTGGCCTTGCTGCCTGGCTCCCGAGTGTGCTTCCTGTTCCTCCAGGACCCTGAATTGGGGGCTCGCCTTACTTCTTACACTTAGAGCTCCCACTTCCACCTGGAAACACAGATGCACCCCACCTTCGGGAGCTGGACACCATCGCCCTCCTAGCAGATGGCACAAAAGCTCCCAGGCCAGGCGTGAGGGCTGAGCACTAGCCCGGCCACCCCGCCAAACCCTGCTCTCGGAAGGAGCGCCCCGCGTCCTGCGCCTGGGTAATGCACACACAGCCTTACATCTAGATGTCAGCATGGGACTCAGCGACGAGGGAGAAAGTTTCAACTACTCCCCTCACGCAAGCAGGCTGGAGGACCCGTTCTGCTGTGACACGTACCGGAGGAGTAACGGATGAGGTGACCAAGAGCATCTCTTCTTCCCCAGTTCATGGCACCGTCAGGAATAGTGCAAAGGGGATGGAGGGAAAATGGCATTTGGCTTATTTTGATGTCTGAGCATGTCATCAGAGCTTTTGAAGGAGGCTCACAGAGCTGCGCCTTCAGCTCAGAATGACTCGGAACTTGGAGCTGGAAAACCCGTGGCGGCTCCCATGATGCCCTGCTCCCTCTCAAGTGGGAAAGCCAAGCACCGTGCTCAGTCCTGCAGGGCCAAGAAGAATGAGGCACCTTGCCCGAGGCAGCGCAGATTCACAGTCTCCAGCCTAGCAGACAGCGACCAGGATTCCACAGGCTCTGCTGCCTGACCACCCAGAACCTGATCCAAAAGAACTGCTGGGCTACCTAGTGGAAGTCACGCTTTAAGTTTCTGTTACTTAAGCCATCGCTGGAATATCTCTGATGACTGTGAATCAATCACCCAGCATCTGAGCTGGAGCTCGGCCCCACTTTCAGGCGATTCTGAACTGGATTCAGTCAGATTACACTCACCACCCCAACATGCCAGTGCTAGCATTCTGAGGATGAACATCTCAATCCCAGGACCACCCACAAAGGTGTGACTCTAACCAGATTCTACAGAATCTGTATATATAAAAGGCTAAGGGACCATCGGACCACCCGGTACATAGGACGTGCACTGGCAATTTAAAAATAAACATTGACTCGCACATGCGCGATACATATAAAACTCTCAATAAATAAATAAATAAATAAATAAATAAATAAATAAATAAATAAAACTCTCACTGGCACCAAATCACACGTGACGCCAGAATGTATCTGAAGACCAACTATTGGCACACGTACCTCTGAAGCTGAAAGAAAGCAGCATCATCAACAGAAAATGTCTGAAGACCAACTATTGGCACAAAAGATTGCAACCTAACATAATCGAAGCTGAAGTATTAACAGGATCTGCAGAAGGAGAGGATGTTCTGATTCCAAGAATTGATTTGTCCCCGTCTGACACTGGCCTCCCATTTAGATTAATTCAGACAGTTTCCCGTGATGCCAGCATTTGTGATGACTATTAATAAATCACAAGGACAAACTCTAGACAGAGTAGGAATATTCCTACCTGAACCCATTTTCGGACATGGTCAGTTATATGCTGCTTTCTCTCAAGTTCGAAGAGCATGTGACATTAAAGTTTAAGTTGTAAATACTTCATCACAAGGGAAATTAGTCAAGCACTCTGAAAGTGTTGTCACTCTTAATGTGGTGTACAGGGAGACATTAGAATAAGTTTAATCAATTTATCAGTCATTGTTTTTATCAATGTTGTTTTTATATGTTTTTATATCATGTCTTTGTTGTTATATCATGTTGTTTATTAATCAGTTTATCGATCATTATTTTTATCAATGTTTTTATATCATGTTTTATTTTTCTATCATGTCTTTATCATGTCTTTGTTTTTATGTCAAGTTATTATTGTTTATTTATTAATCAACTAGAGGTCCAATGTATGAAATTTGTGCATAGATAGGGTCACTAAGCCTGGCTGGTGATCAGTGCCATTCTGTGGGGCGATCAGACCCCCCCCCCCCGCCCCCCGCTGGCAACTGCCTTGGCCGGCCTGGGCCTGCAGGCAGCTCCTGCGTTGAGCATCAGGGCACGTCATAGCAACTGGTTGTTTCACTGTTCGGTCGATTTGCATATTAGGCTTTTATTATATAGGATCTGTATATTATTCCCATATACATTTTACTAATTTTCTTTCACCTCTGACACTTCTATTATAAAGGGCGAATAGCGATATTAAAATAATTTGTACTTTAGCCCTGACTGGTTTGGCTCAGTGGAGAGAGCGTCAGCCTGCGGACTGAAAGGTCCCAGGTTCGATTCCGGTCAAGGGCATGTACCTAGGTTGCGTGCACATCCCCAGTAGGGGGTGTGCAGGAGGCAGCTGGTCGATGTTTCTCTCTCATCGATGTTTCTAACTCTCTATCCCTCTCCCTTCCTCTCTGTAAAAAATCAATAAAATATATATTTAAAAAAAATAAATAAATAATTTGTACTTTAATTTTATAATACTATATATACTATTTTGACATGTAATTTTTTGCAGTAATGTAATTACCACACAAATCGTTCTTCTAATTAATTGCCTTTCAATGTGCACAAATCCGTGCACCGAGCCACTAGTCTTCTATATATAAAAAAGGCTGTGTTCATGCCCCATGTTGGGCGCCAAAAAAAAAGAAAGAAAGAAAAAGGCTAAGTGACTGTGTGACTGTCTGACTGTCCGGTACGTCCGGTACATATGATGCGCACTGACCACCAGGAGGCAGACACTCAACGCAGGAGCTGCCGAGCTGTGGTGACTTGGCAGCAGCTGTTTTCTGGTGATGCACCCCGGAACCAGAGAGGAGAGAGCCTAATTCCTTGCAGGGCTGCATGATTCCACCTTCGCCCGTGGGTTATGTTGTTGCTGGGGCACTGTCAGCTCCAATCTGGTTTACTGCTGAGCTGTGGTGACTTGGCAGTGGTGGTTCTCAGGTGATACACCCTGGAACCAGAGAGGAAGGAGGCCAATTCTCAAGGGGCCATGCAATTCCACATTCAGTCATGAGTTAAGTTGTTGCTGGGGCACTGTGGGCCCCGAAAATAAAATATTTCTTCTAATTAATTTCCTTTCAATGTGCACGAATCCATGCACCGGGCCACTAGTATTCTACATAATCCCATCTAATCAAAAGGTAATATGCTAATTGACCCTCATGCCATCACAAAGATGGCGGCGCCAACAGCTAATAAGGAGGGAATATGCTAATTGACTGCCATGCCCTCGAAGATGGCGGCGCCCACAGCCACAAGATGGCGACGCCCAGTCCCCTCAGCCCCACTGTACACCTGCCTCCAGAGTCCCCCAGTCCCCTCAGCCCTCCAGCTCCCCAGGGTTGGCCCGAGACGCAGGCAAGCCTCGGATGGCATCTGCCCAGCCGCCCAGGGCTGCCTGAGGCTCAGGTAACCAGGGCCAGCCGAGGTTTGCGCTGCCGGCAGTGGCAGCAGCAGAGGTATGATGGGGGCGTCGCCTCCCACCCTTGAGGGCTCCCGAACTGTGAGAGGGGGCAGGCCAGGCTGAATTTTCATGCACCGGGCTTCTAGTATTCTACATAACATTCAGGTCCCCTATTTTACTTTATTGAAATTTGCTAAAATTAAAAACTGAGTGTCACGGGCCTTGGCACCTGCTATCTCCTCAGTCTAGAACATTCTTACCCAGATGTCTGCTTTGCTTCCTCACTGCCTCTGAACACTGCGGCACCATGCTCACACAGCTGGCCTCATCGCTCACCACCCCTAACTTCCGGTCTCTTCCTGCTTTATTCACTGATGTATCGTCAGTGCCAAGAACCATGCCAGTAACATAATAGGTTTTTGGGGGCACAGGGTGTGCAAAAAAAAAAAAATGCATATACATGTGAACAGCTGATAGCTGTTAAATGAAAATGAAATGTATTTTAATAAACTCCACCTTTATGACTTTATAATTATTTGAAGTGTGTGTATACATTTTGGGGGAACACCTTATACTTGGCGAATGAACGAGCAATTTAGTGAAGCCAGATCTCAGGTGTGCCCAGACTGAGTCTTCCTCTTGGCTCTCAAGAATAATTTAGGATGGCCCTGGCCAGTTTGGCTCAGTGGATAGAGCACCCGGCGTGGACTGAAGGATCCCAGGTTCAATTCCAATCAAGAGCATGTACCTTGAGTGCGGGCTCGATCTCTGGCTTTGTTTGGGGTGCATGTGGTTGTTTGGGGTGCATGCAGGACTCTCACTCACATTGATATTTCTCTTTGTCTCCCCCACTCCCTTCTACTCTCTAAAAATCAATGGAAAAATATCCTCAGATGAGGATTAACAAAGAGAATGATTTAGGATGTTCAACACCAGAATTGTCAGTATAAAAACTGGCAACAAGAACTAAGCTCACACCTGCATGATTATGTTTAAACTAGAGGCCCGATGCATGCACCGGTGGGGTCCCTCAGTCTGGCCTGCAGGGATCGGGCCAAAACCAGCTCTCCGACATCCCCCGAGAGGTCCCAAATTGTGAGAGGGCGGTTCTTGGGTGACACACTCCGGGATCAGGCTCCCTCCTCTCTGGTTCCAGGTGCATCACCTGAGAAAGGGCCCTTCAATAGGTAACTAGGCCAGTATGAAACAACTGTGCTAGCTTCTGGAGTGGCCCAAAGACTTAGTCCTGCTCAATCCCGAGTTTCTGTGCCACAGGAACAGGAAGGAAGCAATCTGAACAGACCCTCTGTATTGCACCAGGGAGCCAAGCCGGCCAGGCTATTATCTTTCTTAAATGTATGTACAGTTCATGTTGATTTTAATATTTAATATTAGAAATGTTTTGGGTCTTTTTTTAAAAAATATATATATATTGTATTGATTTTTTACAGAGAGGAAGGGAGAGAGATAGAGAGTTAGAAACATCGATCAGCTGCCTCCTGCACATCTCCCACTGGGGATGTGCCCGCAACCCAGGTACATGCCCTTGACCGGAATCGAACCCGGGACCTTTCAGTCCGCAGGCCGACGCTCTATCCACTGAGCCACACCGGCTTCGGCTGTTTGGGGTCTTTATTTAGAAGTCTGGTGCTTTGTGAGCAGGAATATTCTGAGATGACATCTGCACTCGCTCTCCTACTGCACCTTGTCGGCCAGGCTCTGGCTGCGAGAGGCTCTCGTCCTCCCGGCTCTGAGCTTCCTCCGTCTCATTGGAAGAAAGCACTCGTCCCTTTTTCCAAAGCGAATCCTACACTCCAGGGGTTCCTAACTGATAGATTTTACTGAGTCTGTTAACCCATGGAAACTCACTGCAAAATTTATGTGACCACGTTATCTCGAAGTCTTTTCAAAACCTCTCTTTTCTCTCTGGGTCTCAGATCTTCCCCCTTCATCAAGTTATTTTCCTTTGCCTTTGAATTCTGCGTTTCCCATCTTCACTTCCCTGTCTTTTTCTTGACTGGGCTTAACCACCTCAGGTATCTTTCTATCTGACTTTTTCCTACCCTCTGTCACCACATGACTTAAAAGTCTGCCTAATCAGACTGGTTAATACTGGCTGCTTCTCCTGCCTTCCCCCTCAATCCTATTTTACTCCCTCACCCAGCTCATCTTCCCTCTAATCCACCCTCCCAGAGGTCAGTGAGTGATCATCTCCCTACCAAGTCCTCTGGTTATTTTCAGTCCTGATACCTTTGAGCCAATTGCATATATACACCTTTCTGGAACTCTCTTGCCTTCCTTTCTATGTGACTGTTCTGGGTCTTCTGACTCTGGCTTTGCTCGTGGCTTGGTGAGCTCACTTCTTCCTACACTTAGACACTCACCTTGCTGCAGGTGATTCTATGTCAGTTCATCCTCTCAAGGTCAGACTTACACTTGATATGCTCGCCGATGCTGGTGGGGGCTGCTGCGGACAGCTGGACACTGCAGTGGCCATCAGTAAGTCCTAGCATGTGGTTGCTGCACCAGCATGACAGCTGAGGCCTTGTTTCCCCTCATCTGTGGCAAGGTAACTCAGCTTGTCCATGTTTAGACTAAACTCTTCTTTTTATGTTACAAACCCGTGTTTAGGTATTGCTGATTTGTTTGCTAGCTAACTTATCAAAATACGTTTTTTCTAGAGATCTCGGGCCAGCTGCATGTGGCTGTGCCTGGACAGGCTCCTGTTGTCAGGCCAGGTTTTGTGAGGGGACCCTGGAGCTCTTCTCCGACTTGTTGACTGTCACTCTTTGGGCACACACTCTCAGAGACTGCCCATCACCCTGCCGGTCTCGAAGGGTGGTGTGCCTTCGAGGCACGTGTCCGTCCTTACATTTTCCAATAAGGCCCCACACTGCACAGACGTGTCGTCCAGGGATCCTGACGAGCACCAGCATTTGATCTGGACCCAGTCGTGAATCTCGCATGACTCCTGAGGCGAGACTGGTCATTTGTTCACGTGCAGGGTGTTTAGCGCGGCCCGTGTGGCTCAGTGGTTGATCGTTGACCTATGAACCAGGAGGTCACGGTTCAATTCCCAGTCAGGGCACATTCCTGGGTTTCGGGCTTGATCCCCAGTAGAGGGCGTGCAGGAGGCAGCCGATCCATGATTCTCTCTCATCATTGATGTTTCTATTTCTCTCTCCCTCTCCTTTCCTCTATGAAGTCAATAAAAATATATTTTTTAAAAATATATTTTAAAAAAGTAAGATCATTATTTTCCAGCCTGTTTATTCCAGTTCAGGGTCATGGCTGGCCAGAGTCTATCCTGGCAGCTCAGGGCACAAGGCGGAACCCCACCCTGGACAGGATATCCTTCCATCGAAGGGGCGCCCACACTCACACCGAGACAATGTGGACATGCCATCCACCTCATGGGCACAGGGTTGGGATGTGGGAGGATACGGGAGGACCCGGAGAAAATCCATATGGACATGGGAGAACATGCACACTCCACACAGACAGGCCAGGAATACATTACTTTTCCACCAACATCGTAACTGAACGACGTTGAAGAAAACGCCGTTATTCAAAGACTGCTGTGCTGGCGCGGCATCTGTAAACAGGCAAACGGAGGCCAGCGCAGAGGCCAGCGCAGAGGCCAGCGCGGCTCCGTTTGTGGAGAGGCATTCAACTGCAATGGCTGGCCGACAGAGCCAACCTTCCTATCGTTCTTGTTTAAAACTCAGACTTAATTGACGTATCATTCTTTTAAAGGAAGGGAGAACATCGACAGTAGCTTCAATTTAAGCCAGTTTATGCTTTTAAAAACAGAAAACAACATTATAAGCATGATCAAGAATTCCCTGAAGGCCCGGCCAGAGGGGCTCCATTGGTCGAGTGTTGTCTTGTGCAACCGAAAGGTTGCCAATTCAATTCCCAGTCAGGGCACATACCTGGGTTGTGGGTTCAATCTCTGGTTGGAGCACGTATGAAAGGCAACATATGGATGTTTCTCACATTGATGTCTCTCTCTCCTTCCCAGCTCCCTCTCCCCCACCCCTTCCTCTCTCTAAGCATGTCCTCAGGTGAGGATAAAAAAACCAACTCACTTACGGAATTTCTGTATCGGAGACAACCACACAGCTTTGGCGAGGGACTGTCACTTCTCCAAGCTGTCCTGACCATCAGCGAGGGGTGCATCTGCACTGACAGGTCACCCCGCAGTAGCCTCTAAAGAGGGGCTAAGCTCTCAGCAGGAACTTGCAGAGAATGTCTGTCTACTCTGTTGGGCTACTTGCACCCCAGATGGATAATTACCAAGCATTTCTAGAGAAAATAATTAGACTGCAGCAAACTATTAAATAACTAGTAATTTTACTGGATTTTAGCATAAATATAAAATTACTACCACTTTAAACGTGAATATTAAATAGCTTTTGTAGGACTTCCTTGAGGAAAATAAAAATTAATCATCTCATTTCAAAGATGAGTCAATTAAAAAGAGTAAAAATTTAAATTTTGGGCCACTAAATGCAATGTGGTGTCTTAGATTTGATCCTGGAATAGAAATAGGATATCAATGGAAAATTTAGTGAAAAGCAAATTAAGTCTGTAGTTAATAATATTGCAGCAATCTTAATTTCTTAGTTTTGACAAATATACCAAAGTTACGTAAGATAGCAACATTAGGGAAAGGTGGCTGAAGGGAATATGGGAACTGTCTATATTAACTTAGCAACTGTTCTGTAAGCCTAAAATTATTCAAAAATAAATAAAGAGCCCTGACCGGTTTGGCTCAGTGGATAGAGCGTTGGCCTGTGGACTGAGGGGTCCCAGGTTCGATTCCAGTCAGGGGCATGTACCTTGGTTGCGGGCACATCCCTAGTGGGGGGTGTGCAGGAGGCAGCAGATCAATGTTTCTCTCTCATCGATGTTTCTGGCTCTCTATCCCTCTCCCTTCCTCTCTGTGGAAAATCAATAAAATATATTTAAAAAAATAAATAAATAAAATGAAGAATTATTTAAAATAAACGTTTATTTTTAAAAAACTCCTAAGCCATAATAAAGTCCCCAAACTTCTCATTCAGTTTCTAGATGTAACTAATATTGTATTCAAAATAGTCAAGAAAAAAATGTTCTGTGCATTCTACAAATATATGTAAAAAGTAATTTTCACAGAAAACATGATAATTCAATGTCACAAACATTTTGGAATTACTCTAAGATCATTGAAAAACTAAAATCGATTTCTACAGTAAAAAAATAAATGTGTTGTAGGGTTGCCTGTGGTGTTCCTTAATGATAAGCTACAAGTTATTCAATTTCCACTCATGTTGGTTAAACTTTAGTTCTCTAAAGCAAAAACAGCTTGCGTCTCCACACTAGTGCACGCCAGCAAACCAGTTCAGAGCCTCTAGGTCAAAAAGTCCCATAAGGAGAGCTCTACAATGCAAAGAAGCACCCCGTACTAGTTCCAAGTAGAAATTCAATTAGTAATTCAGCCAGGCTAGTAAGTATATTTCATAGATTCATCACGTAAAAATATAAATATAATGATTAATGAAAATTAACCAAGTAGCTGTCTATTAAGAAACCCACTTCAAATAAAATTATGTAGATGGGTTAAAAGTAAAAGGATAGAAAAAGATGTGCCATGCATATACTAATTAAAAAGAAAGCTGGAGTGATTGTTCATATCAGGTGAAGTAAATTTCAGAGCTAAGAAAATTACCAGAAATAACAGGGACATAAAAATGACAAAAGAAGTCAATTCACCAAGATGACATAACAATCTTAAATAGATATGTACCAAACAACAGAACTTCCAAATACATGAAGCAAAATCTAAACAACCTGTAAGGAGAAAACAAGAAACCCACACCTTTAGTCAGAGACTTCACACTCCCTTCTCAGCATTGGACAGAACTGGTACACAAAAATCAGCAAGACAGAGAACTACAAACATCACCACCAAGCTGAGTCTGATATTCAGATAGCATTCCACTCAATAAACATATTGTAAGCACACAGTAATATTCGCCACGATAATTCATAATATTTCAAATGTTTTAAAGAAATAAAATCACACAAAGCATGTTCTCTGACCATATTGGAATTGGATTGGAACTCAATAACAGAATGATAACAGAAAACTATATAACATACTTTTAAATAACCCATGAGTCAAAGAGGAGATTCAAGGGAAATTAGCTGAATGAAACAAAGTACAACAAACCAAGATTTGTGTGATGCCACTAAAGTATGGCTTAGAGGGAAGTTTATAGCACTGAATATGTATATTAGGAAAGAAATATAGTATCAAATCAATAATCCAAGCTTCTCCCTTAAGAAATTAGAAAAAAATCAAAATAAATCCAAAGCAAGTAATAATGCAAAGGTTAAAAAAAAAATCAAATCCATGAAATCATAACCAAAAAAACAAGAGGAAAAAATAATCAATAAAACAAAATGCTGGTTCTTTGAAAAGATTAAAAACATGAGGAAACTCTGGCAAGACTGGCAGGAAAAAAAATAAAAAATAAGACAAGCTACCAACATGATGAATAAAAGAAGGGACACCCCCTCCCCCGAAAGTTAAAAAGATAATTAAGGACCACCACAGACAACTCTACACATACAAATTCAACAACTTAGATGAAATGGACAATTATCTGAAAACCACAAACTACTAAAAATAGAAACAATTCCTAATTTACTTTATGAAGCCAGCATTATACTGATATCCAAACTAAACAAGAACATAAGAAACTGCTGACATATATCTCATGAAAACAGGTGCAATAATGCTCAACAAAGTATCCGTCAAGTGAATCCAGCTATTTAGAAAGAGCAATATGCCATAACCAAGGAGGGTTTTTATTCCAGGAATGCAAAGATGGTTCAATATCCAAAAATCAATAATATAATCTACCACAGTAACAGTATAAAGATGAAAGATAATATGATCATATCAATGAATTAAAAAAGCATTTGACAAAATCCAACATCCATTAACAAAACTCTCAGCAAACTAAAAACAGAAAAGAACTTCGTTACCCCAACAATGGGTAGCTACAAAAATTCTACAGCAGGCATCATACTTCAGGATGAAAGACGGAATATTTCCCCTAAAATCAAGAACAAGGAAACTGTACTAAAGCCTAGTCAGTATAATAAACAAACAAGAAAAAAATCGCCCTAGCTGGCTTGGCTCAGTGGATAGAACATCGGCCTGCGGACTGAAGGGTCCCAGGTTCGATTCCGGCCAGGGCACATGCCTGGGTTGCGGGCTCCATCCCCATTGTGGGGTGTACAGGAGGCAGCCAATCAATGATTCTCTCTCATCATTGATGTTTCTATCTCTCTCCTTCTCCCTTCCTCTCTGAAATCAATAAAGAAATATATTTTTTTTAAAAAAAGGAAAAAATCACTATTCACAGACAATATGATTGTCTACAAAGAAATCCAAATGAATCCACACCCCACTCCCAGGATTTATGATTTTAGCAAGATAAAGGGAGCCCTAACTGGTCTGGCTCATTGGATAGAGCGTCAGCCTGCGGACTGAAAGGTCCCAGATTCGATTCCGGTCAAGGGCATGTGCCTTGGTTGCGGGCACATCCCCAGTAGGGGGTGTGCAGGAGGCAGCTGATCAATGTTTCTCTCTCGTCGATGTTTCTAACTCTCTATCCCTCTCCCTTCCTCTCTGTAAGAAATAAATAAAATATATTTTTAAAAAGATAAAGGGATAGGAGGTGAACACACAAAATTATATTCCTATATACTAGCCATAAATAATGGAAACTTGAAAAAACACCATTTACAAAAGTTGAAAAAAAAAAGGAAATACTTATGTATAAACCTAACAAAACATGGACAAGATCTGTATGCTGAAAATTACAAAACACTGATGAAAATAATCAAAGATGTCAAATATATCTCAATTAAAAAAGAAATCTAATCCCTGGCCAGTAGCTCAGTGGTTGGAGCATTGGCCCTCACACTGAAGTGTCACAGGTTCAATTCCTTGTCAAGGGCATGTACCTGGGTTGAAGGTTCAATCCCTGGCCCTGGCCAGGGTCCCTGCGGGAGGCAACCAATTGATGTGTCTTTGTGACATCAATGTTTCTCTCTCTCTCCCTCCTCTACCTCCGTCCTCCCTCCCATTCTCTCTAAAAATCAATGGGAAAAATATCCTCAGGTGAGGATTAACAACAAAAAGACATTGAAGATGACTAGGTACGTACCACATTCATGGAGTGGAAGTCAACAAAGTAAATATATGTCAATTTTCCACCAAACTGATCTATAGATTTAAGGCTATTCCAATTAAATCCCAGAATTATTAGTAGTAGATATAGGCAAGCTGATTCTAAAATGTATGGGAAAGCAAAACAATAAATAGCCAAAACAGTGTTTTTAAGTTGGAGGAATCACCTTGTCCAAACTTAAGACTTCTAGTACTTAAGACGGTATGGTATGGGCAATGGGATAGTTCCACAGATCAATGGAACAAAATAGAGAGTTCAGAAATAACCCACACAAATACAGCGATCTGGTTTTTTACAAAGGTGAAAAGTCAGTTTAATGGATAAAGGATATTCTTTCAACAAATGGGTTTGGAACAACATGACATCCATATATTTTTTTAAAAGATCCCTACCTGAATCTGATACTTTACACAAAATTAATTCAAAATGAATCACAGATCTAAATGGAAAACTATTAAATTTTTAGAAGAAGACATAACCTGAGGTTTTATAAAACAAGAGTTCTTAACATGATACCAAAAACTATGATGCATAAAAGAAAAAACTGGTAAGTTGAACTTCAAAATTAATGTTTTTCTTTGCAAAAACAGTTAACAGGATAAAAGATAAGTTATGAACTGGAAGAACTGTTTCAATTCCCATATCTGACAAAGGATTCGTGTCCAGAATTATAAAGAACTCTCAAAACGAAAAAGAAAACCACCTGATTTAAAATAAGGAAAGCCCAGCCCAGCCGGACTGGCTCAGGTGGCTGAGCGTCGTCCTGTGCGCCAGAAGGTGGTCTGTTCGATTACCGTCAGGGCACACACGAGTGGCGGTTTCGACGCCAAGTGGCGTAAGGAAGGCAACTGATGTTTCTCTCTCTCCCGCCCCCCACTTTCTCTCTCGAAGCATATCTTCCAGTAAGGATTTCCTTTTTAAATAAACCAAGTCTTGAATAAACACTTTGTCCTAGAAGATACAAGAATGTCACATAACCAAATAAACACATGAAAAGTGTTCACTATCAGTAATAAATAGGGAAATACAAATTGAAACCACAATGCCTCTGCACACCTATTCATCCATTAAACTGGTTACAATAAAAACTACTGCCGACATCAAGTGCTACAAGGATGTCGAGAAGCCAGAACTCACACGTGGCCGGGGAAGTCACAATGGTCAGTCGCTCTGGAAAACCGCTCAGAGGTTTCTTACGTTTCCACACAACCGAGCTCCCACTGCCGGGTGTACACCACAGAGAAATGAAAATTCACTTTCACACAGACCTGTGCACAGATATTTATAAGAGCTCTGTTTACTATCACCAAAATGTGGAGAGAACCCAATGACCACCATAGGAGAACGGATAAACTGTGGTACATTTACACGGCGGAATACTACTCAGCAGGAAAAAGGAACACACCACAGATGCATGCAACAAATGAGCCACAAAGTGACTATGCTGTGTGAAATAAACCAGCCTCGAAAAATTACACAGCCCTGACTCCATTGATATGACTGCTCTAAAAGGCCAAACCATAGTAACAAAGTACCGGCTGGCAAGAACGTAGGGGTGGGAAGAGTGTAGAGGTTCAGGGAGCATGAGGTGCCCACCCTGCTCTGTATCCTGTCTGTGGTAGTGGATACATAAATCCATGTATGTGTCTAAATCTAAAGAACTGTACACTTTCAAATACCAATGCTATTACATGTTACTTTTTTAAATTAGCATACAATGAAACCATTTAAAAAATTGTCTGACAGCATAAAGTCAAACTAAGTGTATACCTAGCTACTTCACTCTGGACTGAAACAGGTACTCATGTCCGCCACAGGCCACATACAGGACTGTGCATATCAGCTTGATGCGTATCCGCCTTAAAATAAGCAACCTAAACATCCATCCATGCTAGGATGGATAAACTGTGAAATACCCAGAGCGGACAACTGCCCCCATGAAGAACAACGGTGACTTGCTCCATCAATAACACGGACACGTTTCAGGTATAATGTGAAGCCACACAGCATCGGCACAGAGGACTTTTATATGAAATTTAAAAACAGGCGAAACGTGAGAATAATGGTGCGAAGCCTTTATTGAGGGGAGCAAGGGGGGATTCCAGGCACTAGGACTCGTCTATGTCCTGAGACAGTGGTTACATGGGTACAGATACAACACTGAGTCGCAGATGTGCGCTCTACAGCTGTACAAATTACTGATCTCAGTTCAAGCACATGAGGTTCTTTTCTAGCTCTTTCTCTGACCTACTCCCAGATCACTAAGGCAAATATGAACTAGAGAGTTATGACTGAACCTCGTTTTCTCATGGGAACAATTTCTACAACACAGAAAAGGCCTCTAAGTGCACCCCAAGATCCATGACTGCACCATAGAATACACTGTTTGATGGCTTTAAACATTATTAACATTACCTCCATCTTGCCACCTTTTCAGCAGTGAAAAAGAACCCGTGTTATTACAAATGCCCCCTACACTACCACGTTTCTCTGACTTCAAAACTTTAATATTGCTATTTTATTTTATTTTTTGGTTTAATATTGCTATTTTAAAATGTACTTCAATCCCTACGCCAAATGGCTTCCTTTTATAAATCTCTAACAGCATTACAAAAATAGCCCTTAATTCCTATTTGAACCCTCCATGAGTGTAAAGTATATGTAATTTGATATTCCAACAGCTAGTGGCATGAGACAATTACCATAATAGAAAAATTCTGACTTTTGTAAATATGTATATCACTTAATTTTGCACACCCATTCAGAAAATAATTCTGATGGTCTAAATATTTTCATAAAATACCTATATGTTTAACTGTTAAAACACAGAAATAGCCAAATTAGTTTTATTTGAAAAAGAAAAAATTTTGGTAATACCAGTTTGTGAAGGCATCATTCCCTTTTTTGCTCTCTAAGTAATATTCACTGTAGAAAAGCCTTAAAGCTTGAGTCTTTTTATTTTTTAATTTTTTAAAATTGATTTCAGAGAAGAAGGGAGAGGGAAAGACAAGATAGAAACATCAATGATGAGAGAGAATCATTGATCGGCTGCCTCCCGCATGCCCCCCACTGGGGATCGAGCGGGCAACCCCGGCATGTGCCCTTGGCCGGAATCAAACCCGGGACCCTTTAGTCCACAGGTCTACGCTCTGTCCACTGAGCCAAACCAGCTAGGGTTAAAGCTTGAGTCTTAAATGATGTGCAAAAAGGAAAAAAGAAGACCATCAAAATTTCCACCGCAAACATTTTGATGTATATCCTATCAGACTTACCTATCGAGCGCGCGTATTTACAAAAATGGGTCCAGCCCAGCTGGTGTGGTTCAGTGGTTGAGCATCAAACCATGCACCAGGAGGTGACAGGTTTGATTCCCAGTCGGGGCACATGCCTGGGTTTTAGGCTTGATCCCCAGGAGGGGGCATGCAGGAGGCAACTGTTCCATGTCCCCCTCTCTCTCTCCCTCTCTCCAAAATCAATAAAAACACATTTAAAAAAAATTGGTCCAGCCCTGGCCAGTTTTGATCAGTGGTTAGAGCATCGGCCTGCTGACAGAAGGGTTAGATTCCCAGTCAAGGGCATGTACTTGGGTTGCAGGCTCTCCCTGGCACCAGGCTGTATGTGGCGCATGCAGGAGGCAACCAATTGATGTTTCTCTCTCACACAGATATTCCTCTCTCTCTCCTTCCCTAGCACTCTCTCTAAAAATCAGTGGAAAAAATATCCTTGGATAAGGATAAAAAAAATAGGTCCATAAACTTTTCTATTTTGTAAGCTGCTTTC
Source organism: Myotis lucifugus (assembly GCF_000147115.1). Lineage (NCBI taxonomy): Eukaryota > Metazoa > Chordata > Mammalia > Chiroptera > Vespertilionidae > Myotis > Myotis lucifugus. The sequence continues at coordinate 226,079 of NW_005871588.1, read as the reverse complement.
TTCACTTAATACAGCATGAATACTATAAAAATCACATTTTAAAATAGAAATGCAAAATAGTAAGATATATTCATGATATCCTTCGTCCACCAACTTTCCATTTGGGGGACACCTACCACACAGGCTGTTCGCACAGGCCTTGTCATGACCCATGACCATGGTTTTTTTTAACTAATTTGAGAGAAAGAGGGAGAGGGAAAGAGAGAAACATCAATGTGAGAGAGAAACATTGATGGGCTGCCGCCTGCAAGCCCCTTAGTGGGGATCCAGCCAGCAACCTGGCATGTGCCCTGACTGGAATCAAACCTGGGACCTTCCGGTGCATGGACAGCACTCAGCCAACTGAGCCACACGGGCCAAGACCCATGTTCACGGCCTCTAGCCGTGCTGCTCCCCATTCCGCAGGTGGGGAGGCGTGACCAGTGACACCCTGCAGCCGAGTCCCCGGCAAGTCCCACGGGCCTCCTGAACAGTCAGGACGCTGCACTCAGCCAGCACCGGGTGCCATGGGCGCCGTGCAGCGCCTTCCCTGCGGTCACCCTTTACCTCACTCGGGGGGTGACCCCAGGAGCTGGTGCCACATCACCTAGACGGAGGCAGCGAGGCTGACACCCGCCTGGGGACAGATCCCTCCCAGTGTGCGTCCCCAACTTTGTCTCCCTGCTGATGTCATCGCCGCCCTGTCTCTGGAGAAGCCGCCCATGTGCCCTCCTCGGGTCCAACACTCAGCGCTGTGCCCTGCACACAGGCGGGGGGCTGAGACCCCTGAGAAGAGCCAGCGCTGGCTCTCTCTCCTCCTAGGAACCCGCCTGTGACCTGCCTGGGATGAAGAGCAGGACCCAGGAGCCAGCGCCTGCCCGGGACACAGATGACCGAGCTGAGCTCCATGCTGCCAAGCAAAGGAACCATGAAACCCGGGCATCGGGATTTCCGCGGCACCGCCAACCTGCCTCTATCGAATCCATGAAATGGGTTCTAGCTCACGGCCAGCACCAGCCAGCGAGACCCCATCTTGGCGGAGGATGTCCACGGGCAGATGCTCCCCGCCCGCAGCAGCAGCCGGCACGGCGCGGAGCCTGCAGCCTGGAACCCAACACCGGCGCTCACCTGACCCCAAGAACGACAGCCGTCTGCTCTCCGGGGCCCCGGACAAGGGCAGCCGCTGGAGAAGGCGAGTCCAGGGTCCGGCCCAGGGTCCTGACCAAACGCGACCATGTCACCTACGGACGCCCAGCAGCTGCGCTGACCACGCCGCGGGGACCCGCACTGTGGCCCGACTCGCCGCACGCATCCCTCCCCGTGACTCCCGGGCCCCGGGCCCCGGTCTGGGCCGCTCCCCTCCCGGCCGCTCCGGTACAGTATTCTGCATCTTCCGTCCACCGATTTCTGTCTCACCATTTGGCGCACAGACACCCCGGAAGAAGCCCTTGAATCGCGAACGTCTTTGAAAGGACAGCTCTAACAACTTCGGAGAAAACCCATTGTTTCTGGAAACGGCTGCGCCGACGGCGAGCCTCCGCCGGAGCCGGCCTCCTGCGGGGCTGGCCCCGGAGCCTCCGCGGCCGGAGAGTCACCTGTCACCGCTCACGCCCCGCCCCGACCCCAGCGGGAGCCGCACCCACCG
>NW_005871588.1:215319-223909 GCF_000147115.1 Myotis lucifugus | reverse complement strand
CGGTACGACCTCAGGACTTAGCAAGGACTATTATAAGTAGATCAGGATGAGCATTTTTGCAAAACGAGCCAAACTGATAAAACACAACCCAAGGTCAGTGGCTTTCTCACCCAAAGAAGAATTTATAATCCTAAAGCGATCCACAGAAGCAACTTCGCGAAGGAAGTTCTGGGTGAAGCAGCCTGCATTACATCGTCAGCGAGTTTACGTCGGGGGAGGGGGAAGGAGCGGCGGGGAGGGGGTGGGGTGTGGGCGCCCTCCCCCTCCCGCCTTACTCCGCCCTCTTGAGCGCCGCTGCCCCTCGGCCTCGCACGCCCCCTCCCGCCGTTAACGTCAGCCGAAGCGCAGGGCACGCCGGGAGTTGGAGTCCCCGCGTTCACGCCGCCCCTGAGGGTGCCCGGAGGGAAAACTACTACTCCCGGCAGGCCGTGTTCGGTCCAGAGCGCCGACGCCGCGAGGGGCTGAAGCGAGGGAGCGGGATGCGAGGCCAACGTCGCCACGGCGCTCCCTGCCTCCCGGCCCCGCCCGCGCCGCGCGGCCTTCTGGGAGTTGTAGTTGGGCGGAGGGGCTGGGCCGGCGCGAGGCCGGGTCCCCAACGGTGAGAGAACTACCGGGCTGGAAGAGAGGAGTTCCGCCTCTTGACAGGCACCGCGACTTCCCCGCGCTCTCCGGCCGGCCGACTTGGGGCCTCAGGCTGGAGAGCCCCCCAGGATGCTCGAGGCCAGCAGCCCCGGCTCTGTCCAGCCGGGAATGGCCCGGTGACCTTGGGCCAGCCCCTGGCCTGAGTGCAGGTGACTCCGTGGGGACGATAGTAGCCCCCCTCGCGGGCCTGGTGGGGTTCCGGAGGGCGCCTGAAAGCGCTCGGCGCTGGTTCCCCGAGAGCCCCCAGCCGCCGTGCTCGACTGACGCCACAGAGGCCGAGGCGCGCAAAACCGCCTTTGGCTGCGAACCCCCGCGCCCTTCCCGGCTGGCCCGCCCTGCACCCGTCCGCCGCCGTCCAGCGCGCTAGGTGTCTGGCGACCCTGCAGGGTCCCGGAGGGCCCGCCGTCCCCTAGGCCTCGCATTCACCCAGCGCCCAGGCCACGAGCCCGGCCAGACCCTCTAACTGGACCCTCCTTCCAGGGGCGCCTGACCCACCATCACAAGCCCAGGTACATCTCTGCGCTTAGACCCAGGCAAGAGGGGACCCTGCGCTCTAGAGGGTCCCACTTATCCAACAACCGAGACACAGAAGACGTGTTTCCCCTCCTTGGTTCCCTGAGCAGTCGCAGGCCCCAGGTGCAGCAGAGCTTGGCACTGGGTGTTGGGGGAGGGCCCCCATTTGCACCCTTTTCCTGGGCCCTACAGCCTTTAGCTCTGAGCCTGCCAAGGCCTCGCCGTCCCCCTTGCCCCAGCTGCACCCACAGCCTTCCAGCCCTCCGGCCCATCCTTCCTGCCATAACCAGAATGAGCTAATGTGTATGATCAAATCAACCCTCTGCTTGAAACCCTGCAGACTCCACCTTGTCGGCTGAGTAAAGGCCCCTCCCCCTCCCGGGGGTTGTGTTTGACCCTGCCTGGCACTCCAGCCCTCCTCTAAGTGGACAATGTCTTGGACGCCCCCACCCCACACAGGCTGGGTCAGACACTCCCTTCTCGTTGGCATTGGATTGGGATTCTGGGTGTCCACCAGTCTCCCCAGAAAAGAGAGGTCTCGGGGGACCAGGGGAGAGCATGGGAGTGACTGCCTCCCAAGCAAGGGCTGTGTACATACCAATCCAGGATTCGCTGGGTGAATGAATGACATAATAATGACCATTTGTCAAGCCACTATGCACCAGCCATTCTGCCTGCTGCTGTGTCATCTCATCCACTCTTGAGATAGCACCATTAGCCTACATTATGGATGAGAAATTGAAGTTCATATATGTTAAGGGATTGTCCAAAGTAAACACCAGATAGTCAGAGGCCTGGCCCAGATTCCAACTAAGGTGTGGCTCAAGTGATACAATGAGTTCCTCTGGGGTCTGGGGGCAGGGGAACAAGTGAAAATGGCAGAAGCTGCAGGCCCCATAGGAGGGGGGTTATTCTAAACTATAGGCCTGGTGCATGAAATTTGTGCACAGGTAGGGTCCCTAGGCCTGGCCTGCGATCAGGGCCAATCAGGTTCCCCGTCTCCTGCCTCCTCCTTCCCTCGCTCCCTCAACCCCCCTATCCCCCACACTGCTGCCGCCGCCGCTGGTCACCTGCCATGCTCCGTGCTGCCCCCTGGTCAAACTCCCAAGGGGACAATTTGCATATTAGCCTTTATTATATAGGAGGATACTACTGGGAGCCATGGAGGGTTTTAAGCAGAAAGTGTCATGATAGGATGTGTGTATGTATGTGCATATGTGTGTGTGTGTGTGTGTGTGTATATTTTAATCCTCACCTGAGGATATTTTTCCACTGATTTTTTAGAGAGAGTGGAATAGAGAAGGTAAGACAGAGAGAAACATTGATGTGAGAGAAACACATCGATTGGTTGCCTCCTGCATGTGCCCCGACCAAGGCCTGGGCCGGGGAGGAGCCTGCAACCAAGATACGTACCCTTGATTGGAATCAAACACCGGACCCTTTGGTCCGCAGGCCAATGCTCTATCCACTGAACCAAACCGGCGAGGGCTAGTTTTTAGAGAACTCTGGCTATTGTGTCAAGAATGGATGTCGGAAAAGAAAAGAAAAAAATAAAAGAAAAAGAATAATAATTAAAAAAATAAAAAGAATGGCTGTCAGGAGCAAGATTGGAGGCCAGGACACTGGTGTCAGCCCCGTGGAGTGCAGAGGGGGCTCCTGGGAGAAGTGAAGCCAAGGCAGGAAGCAGTGGTTCTCAACCTTTGTTTGTCATTATCGCCCCCTAAGGAAAAATTAACAAGAAATTAAGATAAAAATAATTAAATACTAAATACAATTTTGTCTGGTGCGGCTGAACTTTGGGAGGCCACAAGCCATTATAATATCTAAGATTTATTTCTCCCTGAGAGTCAGTAATAACCCCCTGGAGGTCACTGTTCTCCAGAGAAGCACAACCAATAGCACATGTAGGTGGAGAGAGAGGTTGTGATAAGGAATTGGCTCACAGCAATGGAGCCTGACAAGTCCCAAGACCTGCAGTCAGCAAGCTGGAGACCCAGGAAAGCCTGTGGTGGGGTTCCAGCCAAAGCCCCCAGGTTCAAGACCCAGGAGGCGCTGATGTGCCAGGGAGCCCAAAGGTGGGAAATAAAAACAATGATCCGTGCCCAGCTGACAGGCCACAGGCAGGCAGCAGGAGTTCCATCTTCTCGCGCTCTCTCTTTTTTTAAATATTTATTGTTGAAAGTATTACATGGAGTTCCATCTTTCCCATTCAGGCCCTTTTGTTCCATGCAGGCCTTCAACTGATTGGATGAAGCCCACCCACATGGAGGAGGGCCATCTGCTCAGTCTACAGATACAAATGTTCACCTCATCGAGAACCACCCTCAGACACATCCAGGTCCTTTGACCAAATGCCCGGGCTCCCTGTGAGCCCGTCAGCTTGCCACGAAGTTAACTCCCACCCGGGAGCATGCAGGCTCCGGGACCAGAAAGGGTGCTCTGCACTGGGAAGTCAGAGCTTGGTCTGGCAGGAGTTCCAGGGAGGGGTCTTGAAAGAGTGTGGCATGGAGAAAGCCGCTCAGCCCACGCTCCCCAGCCGCTTTGGCCCAGTGGATAGAGCGTCAGCCTGTGGACCAGAGGGTCCCGGGTTTGATTCAGGTCAAGGGCATGAACCTCAGCTGCAGGATCCTCCCTGACCCAGGCCCTTGGTCAGCGCACATGCAGGAGGCAACCGATCGATGTGTTTCTCTCACATCTATGTTTCTCTCTGTCGTTCCCTCTCTCTTCCACTCGCTCTAAAACCCAATGGAAAAATATTCTCGGGTGAGGATTAACAAAAAAAAAAAAGCAAGCCGCTCAGACCCGCTCTGGTCCCAGAAGGCTCTTGGAACGGGCTGGCAGGAAAAGGTGGCATAAGTTGGGTACTTCTGCAAAAGTGAAGTTTTATTACTTTCATGTACATATTATTAGCCAAGATATAAATATGTACTAGTAACCAGACAATTTTATAAGAAAAATCAGGCGAGTGATCTCACAATGCATGACCAGTAGGCATTACATAACAATGACTCAGCCTTACCTCACCAGGCCTTGCTGACTCCTGGTGGCACTGAGTCTGCAGATGGAGGAGTGGACACCTCTGCCCAGGCCACTTCCTCGCCCGAAGCAGGGCCACAGCGGCAGGTCCCACCCGAGCAGGTCCCGGAATTCTATGCGGATTCTAAAACAATTCAGGAACGGATATGGACATATTAATGTTTGGGGAACTAACAAATTGGGCAGTTCTTTGTTGTTGTTAATCCTCATGCGAGGATACTTTTCCATTAAATTTTTTAGAGAGAGTGGAAGGGAGGGGGAGAGACACAGAGAGAGAAACACTGATGTGAGAGAGACACATCAATTGGTTGCCTGCCACACACACCCCAACCAGAGCCGAGGATCGAGCCTGCAACTGAGGTACATGCCCTTGTCGGGAATAGAACCCAGCATGCTTCCGTCTGTGGGCCGGCGCACTATCCACTGAGCAACACCAGCCAGGGCTTTAGACAGTTCTTGACACCCAAACCTGAAGGCTGCAGGTCAGTAAACTTCCCATGTGGAGCTTCTAATCAGCTTTGAGACATGTCACTGTTGCCTGGCTGGGCAGCTCAGTTGATTAGAGCATCATCCCCATTCACCAAGGTTTCAGATTCGATCTCGGGTCGGGGCACATATAAGAATCAACCACTAGCCTGACCGGTTTGGCTCAGGGGATAGAGCATCGGCCTGTGGACTGAAGGGTCCCAGGTTCGATTCCGGTCAAGGGCATGTACCTTGGTTGCGAGCATATCCCCACTGGGGGGTATGCAGGAGGCAGCGGATCGATGTTTCTCTCTCATCAATGTTTCTAACTCTCTATCCTTCTCCCTTCCTCTCTGTAAAAAATCAATAAAATATATTTTTAAAAAAAGAAAAAAAGAATCAACCACTGAATCCATAAATAAATGGAACAACAAAGCAATGTTTCTCAAATCAATACTTTTTTTTAAATGGCTCCAGCACAGATATAAAAAATGTGTGTATGCAGGGCAGCGACAAACTTTTGTAATGAATTGAAAAAATTTCACGACACTGCTTTATAGCTTCAAAGACATTTAAGAAAGGAGTCTTGGAAATAAAAAACATAGCCAAAATTATTTTAAAAATCTCAATACAAATGTTGCAAGATAAAGGTGAGGAAATTATTCAGACAGTAGAGGAAAAAAAGACATAGAAAATAGAAGAGAAATTAGACCTAAACTTTCAATCTAGGAAATCCAACAACTTTCTAATAAGTGTTCTGGGGGGAGGGAGGGGCAGGGGGTGGGCGGGTAGTGGAGGGAAACAACTTTTGAATGAGAAAATACCATTGACCAAAAATAAGGGCTCAAGTGCCCAGATTGAGACTATCCAGGGCATGTTTCACTGTAGAAAACCAGAGGTAAACCAAACAGCCTAAAACATCGAAAAGGAAGTCACGCTTAAAAAAAAAAAAAGGCAGGTGAAAGGATCTCACTAAATGTCTTAACAGTAATATTCGATGCTAAGTAACAGAGCAGGGCTTTCAAAATTGTGTATAGAAATGAAATACCACACAGAACTGTATGGAGAAAAAACCCCCACAATTCTGGACATTCGAACTGTATTTTTCAGGTCATCAGACTGTGACATAGTAACACCCTCCAGTACTCCTAGATCTTTCCCACCTACAGTCCGAGGCTGCTACACATCCCTTCCCCGATGTGACCTGAGATCACCCAACCATGAGAGCAATGGAGAAGGGCTGGGGCATTTAAGGAGAGCGAGATTGTCAAAGAAATCCACCGGAAGGCTTGCAAAGCAAAGGTAAGGAAATTATCCAGAACGAAAACAAAGACATAAAATAGGAAAGAGACAAGTTCAATAGAGGAGGTTGGACGACTTCCTAATAGGAGTTACAGCAAAAAAAAAAAAAAAAAAAAGTTTTCAAATAAAAAAACTTGTATTTACTTAGAAGCATTTAGAATGTCAACAAAACAGCTGCAACTTTTTTTTTTACAATTACAGAGTCGTAGTCAGTTAACAGAACAATTACTTCATACCAGTGACCCGGTGCACAGATTCGGGGTGGGACTGGGTGAGATGGGCCGGACATGCCCTGGAGCCCACCTCCCACGGTCCCTCCCCGCATCTGTGGAGTGAGTGGGGTCCATCGGCCTGGCCTGCAGGGATCGGGCCGAAACCAGCTCTCCGACATCCCCCAAGGTCCCAGAGTGCAAGAGGGCACTCCGCAAAGTTGCTGTCGTACAGGGTGTGAAACACAAATGCAAGTGTGGAGTAAACCAGATCAAGGCCGACAGTGCCCCAGCAACAACATAACCCACGCACAAAGGTGGAATCGCGTGGTTTTGTTAGTAATCGGGCTCCCTCCTCTCTGGTTTCAGGGTACGGCACCCGAAAACCGCCACTGCCAAGTCACTGCAGCTCAGCAGCTCCTGCATTGAGTGTCTGCCCCATGGTGGTCAGTGCACGTCATAGCAACCGGTCAGACAGGCAGAGGGACACTTAGCATATTAGCCTTTTATATATTCACTGAGTGGCCAGATTATTATGACCACCTGACCTTTGTAGGCAAATTAGCTATAATTTCGCGCTGAAGTTGCTAGAGGGCCAAACCATTATAAATAGGGAAGCAAGTTGTTTACCACGACAGTAGAAGTGATTTTTTTCTGAAGATATGGGTAAACAATGCGATTTAACAGCCTTTGAATATGGGATATATATTATTATGGAGTGGCCAGATTATTATGACCACCTGACGTTTATAGGCAAATTAGCTGTACACTGCATTGTATGGGATATGGAAGCCGAAGGCCTGTTCGAACACCTTTGCTGTCTGCAGTTACCAAGATAAAACGTCTCCAATTCGCACAGAAACACAAGGATTGGACAGTCGAGCATTGGAAAAAAGTCATGTGGTCCGATGAATCACATTTCCAGTTGCATCATGCAGATGGCAGAGTGAGAATTTGGCAGAAACAGCATGAAAGCATGCACCCCACATGCATGAGTACAACCCTTCAAGCTGGTGGGGGCAGTGTTATGGTTTGGGGCATGTTTTCCTGGCATGATTTGGGCCCTTTAATTCGTGTGGAACAACGTCTGAATAGCACAACATACCTAAGTATCGTTGCTGATCAAGTTCATCCTATCATGTTGATGGCGTATCCCAATGGAAATGGCTTCTTCCAACAAGACAATGCGCCATGCCACGGTGCTCGTATTGTGCAGGAGTGGTTTCAAGAACATGAGGGAGATTTTACCTTGCTTAGATGGCCCCCACCATCACCAGATCTCAATCCAATTGAGCATTTGTGGGACGAAGTTAAAAGAGCCATCAGGCAGCTGATTCCACAACCATCAGATCTCACAGAACTGGACAGTGCTATTCATCAGGCATGGTGTCAGATTCCTCGCATCACCTTTCAACATCTCGTGGAGTCAATGCCAAGAAAAATCGCCGCAGTACTGAAGGCAAAAGGTGGCCCAACGAAGTACTGATGGGGTGGTCATAATAATCTGGCCACTCACGTTCAAATATATCCCACGTTCAAAGGCTGTTAAATCGCCATATCTTCAGAAAATAATCACTTCTACTGTCATGGTAAACAACCTGCTTCGCTATTTATAATGGTCTGGCCCTCTAGCAACTTCAGCGTGAAATTATAGCTAATTTGCCTACAAAGGTCAGGTGGTCATAATAATCTGGCCACTCAGTGTATAGATAAGCTGCCATCAGAGACAACTGAAGATGAAAAAATTACCATCCCCTGCCCTAGCCGGTTTGGCTCAGTGGATAGAGTCTCAGCCAGTGGACTGAATGGTCCTGGGTTCGATTCCACTCAAGGGCACATGCCAGGTTTTGGACTCAATTGCCAGTAGGGAGCATGAAGGAGGCAGCCAATCAATGATTCTCATCATTAATGTTTCTCTCCCTCTCCCTTCCTCTCTGAAATCAATAAAAATACTTTAAAAAACAACCATCCCCATAGATAACTAGTTTGTGCTGAGCACCAACAAGAGCCTGCTGTAACTTTCCAGGCCAGTTTACAACCCCTATAGCGTAGCAGGCCAGGTTAGTGGCTGCTGAAAATACCACCTGCACAGGTGACCGAAAGACACATTGGTGGTGTGTGAACTACGCAGAAGAGGACACGGGCAGTTTAAAAACACATCTTACGTGGCCTTACATTTCTATTTTTTAAGGGAGTTGTGTACAGGGGGGTTAAATGCTCTATAGACAAGTAAACAAAACTGCGCTAAAACCAACTTATTCATCATCTTCACCTCCCTCCTCAGATTGTTCTTGTCTTTTCACCCGACCGCTCTTTCCAGCCTCATCAGCTCTCCTTAGCTCGCTGTGCGGCAGGCAGTGTCTGCTCTTCTTCCTCCTTCAGCTCAGCAGCCTTCCTTCCTAAGGCTGCTTGCCACCCCCCCC
>NW_005871588.1:213365-214938 GCF_000147115.1 Myotis lucifugus | reverse complement strand
GCATTTCTCTTCCGCTCTTCTTTGCCGTGTTTTCTTTCTTTCCCTCAGGGAGGCAGTCACCCAGTGCCTGGCCGGTTCCACTTGCCCCGCATCTCATCCAGTTTTTAATGAAAAAATAACTGAGTCCTTGCCCAGTGTGGCTCAGTTGGTTGGAGCATCGTCCCGTACATCGAAAAGGTTGTGGGTTCGAGTCCAGTCAGACCACATACCCTACGTGCACATGTGGTATACAAGTGACCAACGTTTTTCTCTCATATCAATGTTTCTCTCTCTCATTCCCTTCCCCTTTCCCTGAACAAAACACTGAAGGAAGAACCAGCCCAAACTGAATAGGACAATGGAAGGAAGGTGTGAGGAAGAAGGCTGTGATAGCGGGAGTTATCTGGTGTCTGAGACTGAGAAGGCTGGGTAAATGGCAGGTACAACAGAACCTGTCAGTCACGAGCTGCTCAAGGAACAACGTATAGTCATGAGTATGGACACTTGTTTACTGATTTAAAAAAAATTCTATTGATTTCAGAGAGGAAGAGAGAGGGAGAGGAAAAAAACATCAATGAGAGAGAATCACTGATCGGCTGCCTCCCACACGCCCCCTGCTGGGGATCGAGCCTACAACCCAGGCGTGTGCCTGACGGGGAATCGAACCATGACCTCCTGGTTCATAGGTTGGCGCTCAACCACTGAGCCACGCAGGCCAGGCTTGTTTACTAATCCTATATAATAAAAGGCTAATATGCAAATTGATTGAACAGCAGAACCTCCAGTCGCTATGATGTGCACTGACCACCAGGGGGCAGATGCTCAACACAGGAGCTGTCCCCTGGTGGTCAGTGCACCAGAGGTTGGGCTCACAAGAAGGTGCAGGCTGGGCTGAGGGAGCCCCCTGTAGCCTCCTCCCCCCCGCCCCCTGCACCGGGCCTCTAGTTTAACCATATCGGCTATACGGATGATTTATGAAAAAATAGGTTAAGGGAATTGGAGAGCTACTAAAGACAAAGTTGGGGGGTCCAGTTTTTAGCGTGCTTTCAGTTCTCGGGGTACTGGACTGAGTAGTCGGGCAGAGGGCACTCCTGGGGACGCTTTTGAGGCTGGAGACAAAGAAGTAGAGACTTGGGGCTAGGATCCCAGGGAGATGGGATGAGTAAGGCCCTGAGCCTGAAAGGTTTTCCTTCGAGTCATTGCCACATTCTCACACTGTAGGCGGGAAACTAGGAGACACTTTCTAGAAAGACCCCGGAGAGCAGAGCAGAGTCCCTGGCCATTTCAGCTGGCTGAGAAGACGAGGGTCACAGACCAGGACTGACCAGGGGGAGCCCTTCATGGTATCACGAAAGTGGAAGTGAAGCACTGTGAGACAGCACCTCACCGACACAACCCCGCCTTGCCCAGCTTCCCGCGCGACGGGCCCCCGGCGAGAGCCGCGCTCTGTGCGGAGGAGGAGGCCACCTGGAGCCTCTCCACTCGCTTATGCTGAAGTCCAGCTCTCAACTGAAACTTCCTAGGCGTGGCAAGGCAGAGCTATTGGACTGAAAATAAAAAACAAAAGATGACAAAAACAAACCCATAGGCGAGT
>NW_005871588.1:180494-213265 GCF_000147115.1 Myotis lucifugus | reverse complement strand
AAGAGATGAAAGGATGGGGAATTTCACCTGAGAATTGAGCTGTTTAAGAAAATTAATTAGGGGGTGTTAAGAGATCAACCAAAGGACTTGTATGCATGCATATAAGCATAAGCAATGGACATAAGACACTGGGGGGTAGGGGAGGGCGGGGGAATGTCAAGGGGGGGGGAGGAGACATATGTAATACTCTTTGTAGTACTTTAAGCAATAAGAAAAAAAAATTTTTAAAAAAGAAAATTAGTTAGGCCCTAGCCAGTTTGGCCCAGTGGATAGAAAGTCGGCCTGTGGACTAAAGGGTCCCAGGTTCGATTTTGGCCAAGGGCACATGCCTGGGTTGCGGGCTCTATCCCCCTCAGTAGAGGGCGTGCAGGAGGCAGCCAATCGATGATTCTCTCTCATCATTGAGTCTCTCATCAGTCATTCAGTCTCTCTTCCTCTCTGAAATCAATAAAAAAAAAAAAATATATATATATATATAAAATAAAGATGGTGTATGAAACTATGTTTAAAAAAAGATAATTAGAATTCAGAAATAAAATAACGAAAATTAACAATTCAATAGATTTTAACAGATGATTGAACACAGGATGAGAGGATTGATGAATTGGAAGATAATCCAATATAAAACATCCTAGCCTGGCTGGTGTGGTTCAGTGGTTGGGCATCAACTTATGAACCAGGTCATGGTTCAATTTCCAGACAGTGCACATGCCTGGGTTGCAGGTTCAATTCCTAGTAGGGGGCATGCAGGAGACAGCCCATCAATGATTCTCCTCATTGATGTTTCTATCTTCTCTCCCTCTCCCTTCCTCTCTCTGAAATCAACAAAATCATATATTTAAAAAATCTTAATGTTTTATTTAATATATTTAAAACAACATGACTTAAACATGTAATCAATATAAATTAATTATATTAAAATTAACCTTATGCTTTTTTTTTCATGTCAAGTCTTCAGCATCCTGTGTATATTATACCTCCAGATTCTCTTCATTTGGATTCACCATGTTTCTTTTTTTAATTTATATTTTTATTGATTTTTAGAGAGAGAAGGGAGAGGGAGAAACATTGATGTGAGAAGTATCAATCTGCTGCCATCTGTATTCCCCCTACTGGGTATTGAGCCCGCAATCCAGACATGTGCCCTGACAGGGAATGGAACCTGCCACCTCCTGGTGCATGGGATGGCGCTCAGCCACTGAGCCACACTCCCTGAGCATGGATTCATCATGTTTCAAGTGCTGGAGCCCCAAGTGACTCATGGCAACCATATTAGGCAACAACTGGTAAGTTTTTGCTGCCCTGGCCAGTGTGGCTCAGTTGGTTGGAGCATCATCCCATGCACCAAAGGATAACGGGTTCCATTCCCAGTCAGGGTACATACCCAAGTTGCATGTTTGATCCCTGGTTGGGGCGTGTATGGGATGCAATCAATTGATGTTTCTCTCTCTCTCTCAAATCAATGAAAACATATCCTTGGTGAGGATTAAAAAAACAAACAAAGATAAAATGGCATTTTCAGATTAACAAAAATAGTGAGCATTAACTGCCAATAAGAATTCACTAAAAGAAATTCTTCTTTGGGCAGAAGAAACATTATTCCAGATGAAAATGAAGAAAGGAATAAAGACCAAACACATACTTGTCCTATCATGTCTGTCTAGCTTGTTAACTTAGCATCATGTTATCAAGGCTCATCCATGTTGTATCAGAATGTCTTTTTCGCTTATTTCCTTTTTGATGATAGCCTTCCTAATTTCTGTGAAGTGGTATCTCTTTGTGGTTCTGATTTATATTTATATTCTGATTTATATTTATATTTATATTCTGATTTATATTTCACTCATAATTGACGATGCCTATTGGCCATTTGTGTATCTTCTTGGGAGAATTATCTATTTCAGTCTTTTGCCACTTTTTTAAATTGATTTTTTTTGTGGGTCTTGAACTTTCAAAGCACTATATATATTGTGGTTATTAGTCCCTTATCAGATAGCTGGCTTGCAAATATTTTCCCCTATTCTATGGGTTGGTTCTCTTTTCACTGTCTTGATAGTGCTTTGATGCCTAAGTTTTTCATTTTAATGAAGCAGAATTTATTTTTCCTTTTGTTGCCTGGTTTTTGGTGTCATATTTAAGAAACCATTGGGAACAGTGTGTGGAATTGCGGAGGGAAGGCAAAGGGAGGGTGGGTGGGTGGGAGGTGATCAACCAAGACCTTGTATGCATATATGTATAACCCATGGACAGACAATAGGGTGGTGAAGGCCTGGGGCGGGGGAGGCAGGCTGGAGGGAGTCAATGGGGGGAAAGGGGGTACATATGCAATACTTTCAATAAGATTTTAAAAAAAAACCATTGGTATATCCAAGGTCAGGAATATTTGCCTGTTTTCTCCTAAAAATTCTATAGTTTTGACTCTTAAATCTAGGTCTTTGATCCATTTTGCCTATGGTTTAAAGACCCAACTTCACTTTTTAAAATATATTTTTATTGAATTGAGAGAAAGGGAGAGGGAGAGAAACATCAATGATGAGAATCATTGATCAGCTGCCTCCTGCACACCCCTCACTGGGGATCAATCCCACAACACTGGCATGTGCCTTGACTGGGAATCGAACCGTGACTTCCTGGTTCATAGGTCAACGCTCAACCACTGAGCTATGCTGGCCGGGCCCAACTTCATTCTCATACATGTGCATATCCAGTTTTCCAAGCACCATTTGTTGGAGAGAACTTTCTTTCCCCATTGGGTGGTCTTAAAGCCCTGGTGGAAATCATGTGACCATGGAGGTGAGGGTGTATTTCTGGGCTCTAACTCTCATTCCATTGGTCTGGGGTGGAGGCCTGTCTGTTCATCCTCAGGCTACCACCACAGTTTTTATTCTTTGTTGATTTCAGAGAGGGAGAGGGAGAAGTAGAAACATCAACCATGAGAAAGAACCACTGATCGGCTGCCTCTTGCACACTGGGGATTGAGCCTGCAACCCAGGCATGTGCCCTGACCGGGAATTGAACTGTGACCTCCTGGTTCAACCACTGAGCCACATCAGCTGGGCTTTCTCATATTATTGATAGTGTATAAAAATACAATTGATTTGTAAGTTTGTATCCTGCAACTTTGCTGAACTCCTCTGCAGGCTCTAACAGTATGTGTGTACTGTGGGTTCTTCAGGGTTTTACATATAAGACCATGTCTTCTACAAACAGATGCTTTTCCTTTTTCCTTTACAATTTGGATGCCTCTTACTTCTTTCTTGCCTCATTGCTCTGGTTAGAGACCAAAGTGCTATTATGAATAGAAACGATAAAAGTGGGGAAAGTTTGCATTCTTTCACCTTCGAGCACATCAGCTACAGGCTTTACATCAACGGCCTTTGTTATGTTGAGGTACTTTCCTTCGATCCTTGGTCTGTTTTTATCATGAAAATTTGATCCTTGGTCTGTTTTTATCATGAAAATTTGATTTTATCAAATGCTCTTTTTGCATCAGCTGCCATGGTCATGTTTCCCCTCCACACTCTACTCAGGCAGCGTGCTGCGTGGGTTTTCAGAGGCTGGGCCCTTCCTGCATCCTTGGGAGAAAGCCCTTGTGGTCCCGGTGTGTAACCCTCTTACTGCTGCTGAATTCGGGGCTAGCTGTGTGCTGAGGGTTTCTGCCTCAATGTTCACAAGATATGACTCTGCACTTTTCTCTCCCTGGAGTTGTGTGTGGCTTCAGTATCAAGATAACACTGACCTCACAGAATGAGTTAGAAGTGTTCTCCTGTCATCTCGACATTTTTGGAAGAATGTGGGAAAGAGTAGTGTTCCTTCTTTTCTACATGTTTGGTGAAGTTTCCCAGTGCAGCCACCTGGTTGTTGGCTCTTATTGCTTGGGGTTTTGAGTAGTTTAAATATCACTTCTTGCAGGTCTGCTCATTTTCTATTTGCTCTGGAGTCAGCTTTTGTAGTTTGCTTCTAGGAATTTGTCCATTTCACCTAGATTACCCAATTTGTTGGCATACAGGTATTCATAGTAGTCTTTTTTAACCTTTCTTATTTCTGCAAAGTTTAATAATGTGCTCTTTCACTAGTTTTAATAATTTGAGTCTTCTGTTCTTCGTCAATTTAGCAACTTCTGTTGTCCTTGATTTTCTCTAGTTTCTTATCCTCAATGTCATTTATCCCTGCTTTAATCTTTATTACTTCCTTCCTTCTGCTGGCTCTGGATTTGGTTTACTCTTCTTTTTCTGGTTCCTTGGGCACACAATTAGAAAGCTGACTTAATCTGCTTTGATGTAGACATTTACAACTATAATACCCCCGGCACTGGTCTCATTGCATCCCATACACTTTGGTACATTGCATTCTCATTTCATTCTTCTCAAGGTATTTTCTACTTTCCTTTGTGATTTCTTCTCTGATCCACTGGTTGTTTAAAAGTGTTAATTTCCACATATTTTTGACTTTTCCCAGATGCTTATACCCTAAGACTCAGTCATTTCACATTGAAATATATGCCCACTAGCTAGCTATGTGAGCAAAACTGCACCAGAAGAGACAGACACAATGTTCGCTTTTGGCTATTAGCCAAAACACATAATGACCGAGAGCATAAACAGAAGCATATTCATTAATGAAATACTACACAGCAAGGAAGACGATCAACTGCACATGAACAAATCAAGGCCACCCACCTCCAAAAAACACAAATGATCCCACCTGCTTCACGTTCAGAGGCAGAACGACATTCTATAGTCAGGCTGTGTGTTCTCCTAATTAAACTTTAAGGAGTAATTTCTGTAAAACTCACATTAGCAGTGACTCGGGGGAGAAGGTCGAGGGTACTGGCCAGGGAGAGGGGCTCCAGGTGCTGGCAGTGGTGTTTCTGGCTGCAGCTGGTTGTCTCCTGGGCATTTGCTTCATGGTACTTCATTAAGATGCACTTTTGAGATAATCCAATGAGTTGTGTGTGTGTTATACTTCGCAGTAAAAACGGTAAATATATATTGGCCTTGAGTTGGTAACTAATATTAAACACCTCCTAAAAGCAAAGACCAACACTTTCCGAAGGAATCCACCTTCAACCCAGGCCTCAAGGACTCTCCAGTCTACCCGGTTACAAGCACACAGGGGGAGGAAAGCTCACAGAGCATAAGGAAGTCCTCAGCGATGAGGAAACTTCAGAACTGGACCAGACTCGGATGCTGGACTTGACAGAACAGGAAACTGAGAAGTTTCTAACAAACATCCTATCTAATAAAGAGGGATTGACTTCCCTGCCCTCAAAGATGGTGGTGCCCACAGCCAATGAGGGAATATGCTAATTGACTGTCACGCCTCAAAGATAGCGGCGCCCAGTCCCCTTAGCCCTGCCGGGGGCGGCAGGCACACGGCAAGGCCAGGCCTGCCCCCAGGCGGGCCCAGCCGCTCCGCGTGCCTGCCTCTGGAGTCCCCCAATTCCCTCAGCCCCGCAGAGGCCCAGAGCCGCCCGAGGCTCAGGTAACCAGGGCCACCGAGGCTTACACTGCTGGCAGTGGCAGCAGCAGAGGTGTGATGAGGCATCACCTTCCCCTGATCACTGGGTTGCCTCCCGTCCCTGAGGGCTCCCAGACTGTGAGAGGGGGCAGGCCAGGCTGAGGGACGCCCCCCTCCAGTGCGTGAATTTTCATGCATCGGGCTTCTAGTTACAAATAAAAGGAGCCCTGGCCAGTTGCTCAGTGGTTACAGCGCCAGCCCCAGGACAGAAGGGTTGCAGGTTTGATTGCTGGTCAAGGGCATGTACTTCGGTTGCAGGTTCACATCCCAGCCCCCGAGTTGGGGTGTGTGTAGGAGACAACCAGTCGATTCTCTCTGTCTCTCTCCCCTCCGCCTCTTCTCTTTCACGCTTTCTCAAAAATCAATGGAAAAAAATATCCTTGGGTGAGGATTAAAAATAAAAAATAAAAGGCATAAATTAACATTAGTGATAAAAAGATGCATTAACTATATTTTATGAAACCTTTTATGCCAAAAACTTGTAAAGAGATGAGATGTATGAATCCTCTGAAACCTGTAACTTAACAGAACTGATTTTAAAAACTGCGAACAGTTCTCAAGTATTTTTTAAAAAATCGAATCGGCACACCACACTCACATGGAGGGCAAGTTGCGTGTCTGCACGCCCACTGGCCAAACTGCAGCGAGCCCGACCCCACTTCTGGGCCAAAGCGTCGGCTCGACTAGGGTCCAGGGTTGGACTGTGGCTCGAGTCCCGGGGGCTCAGGAGTGGCCTGGCGCCTGCTGGCATCGGAGTGTGCAGCCGGGTAAGCAACTTCCTTGCACACACGGGTGCGAAACACACTACACTTGAGGCAGACGGGAATCACACACCTTGGGCAAAAGGAGAAGAATTGGTCCCAAAGAGCAAAGGAATGCACAAGAAGCTACCTGGTTCAAATTCCTGGTTTTATTTCCATCTGTAACACCAGCAGAGGTCCGAAACAGACTGACATGGGTAAAGTTTAAACGTAACAAAGAAAGATTTGGACTATGTACACTGAGAAGGAGGGGTTTTCATATCGACCTTTTCCTATTTTGTAGTTTCTGACAGTAGAAACTTAACATCCCCCCAATTTAATGGAGAAGCACAGCTTTCATGATCAGTCGTTTGTCCTCAAATGTAAAGCAGGGCTTGGGCTGTGTGGTCATCCCGGCTCCTGGAGGCTAGTAATGTCAGGTCACAGGAGACGCTCCCACGCAGCCCGGAACAAACGCGATGGCTACCATGTCCGGTCGGAGGGCAGACGCGGCACAGCCCCCGTGGGAACCATGTCCTGCCTCCTCACCTCCAAGTAGAACATTATTCCTTTCATTAAAACTGACTAATTGGAAGTGAGCCAAACAGCTACAAAGGCAGAATGAAGAATAAAACTTTCACAGAAGAGGGACACTCCTTCAGCCCCGTTAAAGTGAACTGTGCCAAGTCCCTGCTCCTTCCAGGGAACTGAAGGCCAGTTATTGCTGCAAAGCCAGGGCCTCTCCCCCTGCCGATGCTCCACACGCAGAGGCTGCTGTCTGGCTTGAGGCCTGTGAGGAAGGTGTGGAGGTGGGGCAGGCTGGCACTCCCGTCACCCCTCAGCCCTGTGCGTTAGGAGCAGTGCTGCCACCTGGAAACCAGAGGCTCCCACGCCTGCAGAGTGGGCAGGGGGTGTTATCTGCCCCTTGGTGAGGAGAGGCCACAGAACTTTGCCAACCAGAACTGCAAAGGGCCACAGTCCAGATGGCCAGAGGATCAGCTTCTGAAATGGTGGGTTGGTGGGGTGGTGAGAAGGCCAAGGCAGGACCCAGCTTGTCAGGTGGGCCACGCTCTGAGACACGGGGTGGCTGCGGCTTGGGCAACAGCTGGACATGGGCTGATAAGGCCACAAATACTGCACCGCCTTCCGGTGTCCATACTTGAGGAGACCGTGGGCAGCGGGGACTGAGGACCAGCGGGCATATGGTGACGAGGACGGATTTTATCAGAAAGGAGCGGACACCGAGTACAGGCCTGCCCTGTGTACCGTGCCTGGCCCGCGCCAGGAGGGGAACTCTGGGGCCTGGTCAGTTCCTGAGAACGGGTGACAGGACAGGGCGGGGCCTGAGGGACACTCACGGTGCTGCATCTCCTGGGCTGCGAGGAGGCGGTGGACGACGGGCTTTATTGCACGTTTCATCCTCAGAGGCCTGGGCGTGGCCCTGCAGAAATCCCTGCCTGTCACTGCGAAGGTCGGAAGGAGCCCAGTGGTTGGTCCTCCGGGGCTGTCGGCTCGGTCACTGTGCGGGCAGAGGCCGGGTGAGGTAGCATGCCCGCAGGAGCTGGGTGGACTGGCTCACGCCCTGACCAGGGCCGGCTCCCCGACAACACTTGGGGGAAGCTGCGCACACCTCCCACGCGGGGGAGCTTCTTGGCAAACGTGCAGGTCCCAGAGAGGCTGGAACCTGCTTCTCAACTCCAAGGCGCTCAGCTCCTCGCCTGCCCTGGAACCAGGCCGCCAGGGGAGCAGGCCACACCCGGCCGGCAGGGCTGTGGCTCCGGCTGAGGCATCAAGCTGGAGGTAACGAGAGGACCTCAGAGGGCTGGAAATAAGGAGCAGTCTACATATCAGGCCTTGGTTTAAAGTCTTTTGAGCTCAGGAAATTGGAGGCAGAGAACCCACGAAGGCCGCGTGAGGAGCCCGCGGGGATGTCACTGTCCGTCCTTCTCCGAGGCAGCTCGCAGCGCATCAGATATAAATGGGGTGATAGCGTTTGTGGCTCATCTTCTTCCTGCAGGTCGGGCAAGTGTTGGCGTTCTTGAGGGAATCTCGGAGGCACTGGCTGCAGAAGACGTGGCCACACTCTGTAGAGACAATGACACGCCCATTCTGCACAATCTAGAAAACAAAAAGGAACACCTTCACGTGTGTCTGTCTTAGAGCAGCAGCTCCCAGGGAGTCCCACTGCCACCACCTGGGCAGTGATGGGCGAGGGAAGGGCAGGCACAGGGGGGGCAGGGCAATGGGCTGCAGAACTTTGGACGCCTGGCAGCCAGGCTCCCGGCAGCAGCCCAAGGGGAACTCGGGCACCAGAACCCACAGGCCTGGAAAGGTCAGGGTTGCTGTGTGGGCACAGGTGGGGCTGTGCGCAGGCTCAGGGGCCACAGTGAACACGGGGCCTTCTGCCTGGGCCAGGACAGGAAAACACAGACGGCCTCAGCTGCACAGGCGGCGCAGGAACACGGGGCCAGAGTGGAAGGCTGTAGGCCCACACACTGGCACATTCTCCCTGCACACACACGTATGACGAGCCATGTGCCAGTCCAGGCAGGACTGAAGGAGGCATCAAATCCCACCTAATGGGAGGGTCCTTGCTCCTCTCTCTCACTGAAGTGTGGAAGCCGAGCAGGAGGTCACAGCTGGTGTGCTTACCTCTGAGTATCCATCCATGCAGATCGGACAACTGACCGTGCCGGAGGGCCTAGAACACAGTGCCTCATGTCAGTGCCGAGCAAGCGCCGACATCGGACTCCTCGCGCCAGGGGACGTCCTGTGTGCAGCCTTTCCCTCCAAGAGCCTCCTCTGACCCTGCCTTAGCGAGGGCCCAGGGACTCACAGGAGGGCTGGCCACCCGAAGGGGTTAATGGGGCCACAAGAAAAGGGGAGAGGAGAAGGTGCAGACAGCCTGAGTCACCGTGTCCACCCCACACCCCCTCTGCCCCTTCACCCCCTGCCTGGGGCAGGGCCTGCACCTAGCACCCCAGCCTGCTGGTGCCTGGCCTCAATAGTGTTACCTGCAGGCAGCCGCCAGGCAGATGTTCAACAGCTCTGCCGGGCCACCGGCTCAGAGCCCTGGCTGAAGGCCCGGTGTTTCCAACAACACCCCCCACACTGGGAAACGGAGGGGGTGAGGGTCCCACTCCAGGGCCCAGAGGCTTCCTGGAGTGAGGGCCCGGCCCAAAGTTGGCAGCAGCAGCGAGCGGGTGGGCATGCAGGTACCTGAGCCCCGGCGATGTCTCTTCCCTGGCGTTCCTGGGAGTGTGCGTGGTCACATACACGTCCCTGTCCCTGCTCAGCTCCTCGTCATCGCTGCTCACCACACAGCTGTCAGCGTGGTCCTGGCGCTGCCTCCTAGTGTTCCTCCTGGGCCGCCTCCTTTCTAAGATGGGGCCCCGCACTCAGGAGGGGGGCCTCCCGCCCACCGCCCACCACCCACCTTCCGGCCAGGGATAGGCCAGTCTCAGACCCCAGAGACTCTGCTGCCACACCCAGGAGGTCCTGCCCAGCCCAAGGCGGCCACCCCCGTCTTGCCAGGAGAAGCCCATCCCTGCTATGATGGCAAGTGCCGAGCTGTGGGCCGGGCCCAGGCGAACAGCCAATCCGAACGCAGCATCATTGCGGATGCCCTCCCACTGGTGTCAGGTGTCCATCCAACCCAACGAAAAAGGTAACCACTCACCATCAACGATCTTTTAAAAAGGAGAGAAAAGAGAAAGACGCAATCAGTTTGACATAAAACATTCTGTGTCATCTGAATGCACAAATGATCACTTCCAAGCATTTATTTCAAATGCAAAATCCCCAGGGGACCAGCACCCCACCCTGGGGTCTGCCCCCCTGCAGCTGCCGCAGGAAATCTGAGGGAGCTGCTGGCCACGTGACCCAGGAAGTGACTTTACCCTGAGCGGTGTTGTGAGGACTAAGGGAGACAAGGCTACGGCCGCTGGGCACCAGGGACATGGAGCCCAGGACTAGCTCCACAGGCTCGCCAACGACAACTCTGACTCCACGTGGCCACTGCCAAGGACAGGGACAGTACGGATGAGGGTGTGCGGTGCCTAACACACTGTGAGAAGAATGGACTCCCAGACAAAAGCAAGCAGGCGAGGGGACTGATGCGCGTGCACACACCAAGGACCCACTGGACCCAGGGAAAGTGACCGAGACCTGGACGAGTCCCTGCCTGAGGCTCAGCCTGACATCCAGACTATTCTGCACCGACGGTTTCCAGCCCGCTCACAACCCTCAGGGTGACCAGCCACGAGTCTGCGGGACAGCAGCAGACCCACTCCCCCAGCGCCATGGGCTGGGCGACCTCCTTCGGGACAGCCCTGTGGCCTCTCCTCACGGACCCTGGCTGGCAGCTCCCACGCAGGGTTCCAGGCTGAGATGCTGGAGTTACTTCTGGAGACCTGCTCCTCCAGCCGTTTCACATGAAGCGCCTGCTCCCACAAATAAACCCTTTTCTGCTTTGAGACAACAGGAGTGGACTCGGGGTTCTAGCCTGACCCCTGACCGGCACAGCCATCCACCCCAGGAAGCAGCAGCATGAAGCCCACATGTGGGGCTACGGAAACCCTCCCCAGGAGGCTGCAGCGTGACGACCAAACTGGGAGATAGCCCTCACTGTGGGGCCACATTTCCTGGGACACAGGGTGGCTGGCAGAGGTACTGTCCACATGAGTCTAGAAGAGGCCACAGGAGGACCACCATCGGGGTGAGTGCATGGGGAGGGACAGGACGCCCCGGCTCCCGGCAGTGTGCGGGGAACTGGTCCCCACAGACCTGGCACACAGCAGGGCCTCCACACTTAGCGACCAGAGAGCCTCCCTCTCTGGGTGACGGACTGTCCCCGTCTTCAACAGGAAAACAGCTCAGAGAGGGGGCAGAAAAGGATGGCACCCCAGCCTGGCCTCGCGGCGCCACGCCCTCCTGCGCCCCTGCTACCTCCTAGCACTTCTTCCACCCAGCGGCTGCACCACACCCTTCCGGAACCCCGGAGGTGGGACTGCCCGCTCTGGGTGCCCTCCTCCGGGAGCACATGCTTGCAGGGCAGGGGACAGGTCGGGGAAGGGCACGGGCTTCAGACACGTGAGCTGGAGGAGCAAAGCGACGGGACAGGGACAGCAAAGCTCTGGAGCCTCTCCTCTGGCCGAGAGGCCTTTACAGAGCAAACACCACTTGCCCTGGCCGGGTAGCTCAGTTGGTTAGAGTGTCAAGGTTGAGGGTTCGATCCCCAGTCAGGGTACATACAAGAATCAGTCAATGAATTGATAAATAACTGGAACAAATAAGATGTTTCTCTCTCTCTAAAATCAATCAATAAAAAACCAAACAGCCCTAACTGGTTTGGCTTAGTGGTTAGGGCATCGGTTTGCGAACTGAAGGGTCCCAGGTTTTATCCCCAGTAGGGGCTGTACAGGAGGCAGCAGATCAATGATTCTCTCATCGATGTTTCTCTCTCTCCCTTCCTCTCTGAAATTAATGATAATTTAAAAAAAACACACAAAAAAACCCCAAAGTAGCTGTCATAATTTAAAAAACAACAAAAAAGATAAATACCAAATTTAAACAACAGCCATTCAGTCACCCGGCCTCAACAGCAGGCAGAACTAGGGGAGCTGGTCCAGACCAGCAGCCTGGCTTCTCTCCGAGCCACAGACTAGCCACAGGCCAGAGCGTTCAGGACGGAGACACCTGGTGCTCCCCCCCCCCCCCGCACACTGACCCAGGCGTCCCGAGCTTCTGAAGAACAGGCGAGCCTCAGAACACCTGTGAGGGCTGTCACCGTCACAGGCTCCTGGTGAGCGGAGGACAAGCCCTTCTCTTAGGAGACAAATACCCAGCATCCCAGGGGCCTCCTAGGGCTGAAGCAATATCCTGGGGTGAACGACAGGGCAGGGCAGCATGGCAGGACCACTGGGGTCCTCTGCACCAGCTGACCCCGGAAATACTAACGATGCTGCTCCCCAACCCAGAGCTCAGAGTCACCTGCTTTAGACGACCTGGTCCCACTAGAGAACACGGCCACACCCATCACCCAAGGCCACCAAAGGTGCCCACCCAGCAGTTGCACCCTCCCCCCCCCCCCCGCAGTGACAGACACGGAGCGATGACAGATGCTGTTCCTGTGGCAGCGCCAGGAGAACTGCAGAGCAGCCAGGCAACGCGCGCCTGTGCGCGACGGTGTCCCTGATGCCTGGCTGCTTCTTTCTTCACCAGGACTCAGGTTCACTCGCTCTCACTGTGTCCCTCGCGGCCTCTACTCCTAGACAGATAGATTGGGCTCTGCCCCTGTCCGCAGGAGCCGTGGGGAAGCAGATCCTCTCAATAGTCTCATAAACGAAAAGCCAGGTGGGGTACAGACAGTGCGACTCATCCGTGCCCAGGAAAAGACCACATGAAGATTCCGGGAAACCAAGCGGGCTTTCAATGAACCAGTCTCTTTCCAGCCTGGACCACGGCGGCCAGAGCAGACCTGGCCCAGCGCATGCTGGGGGAGCCAGGAGGAGAGCAGAGGAGGGAAGCACACGGGAGGGGTGTCAATAAGCACAGGCTAGTGTTCACCCATCTTCCCACTGAAAACAACAAACAAGATAGGACACATCTTAAAATAAAGAGCTATCAAGAAAAAGGTATTAGGTCCAAAGTAAAGGGAATATGATAATCTAGATGAGAAAAAACAACAACAAAAACAGCCCAGCAGGCTCCCGAGACCCTGCGGCGTCCTTGGGAAAGCCTCCCAGCGAAGCCAGGTCCGGCAGGAGCCGTGGCCAGTCAGTGCAGGGCCCACGCGGGCGGCGGCAGAGTCTCAGCCAATGGCCAAGGGCCGACAGGCAGGACGTCTCTGCGGACCAGTCATGTAAAGAATGAGTAATAAAAACAAAAGAGAGGGAATCCCCAGAGTTTGGAAGTTAAAAAATACAAATATGAAAAATACACTAAACTGAATGTAAGATACCAATAACAAAAACTGTAGGATACAGCTAAAGAAAATATCATCTTAAATGCATTTACTGGAAAAGAAACAATCAAAATTATTAGGTTAGAAAAACAGCAAAATAAACTAAAAAAAAATCAATGAATAAAAACAAACAAACTTACAAGAGAAAGGGTCCATAAAGCTAAAAGTTGGTTCTCTGAAAGATCTAATTAAGCTCTGGTGATACTAATCTAAAAAGACAGAAAACACAGCTAGTATCAGAAATGAAAAAGAGACATCTCTACAGATCCCACAGAAATAAGACATTACGAACAAAACGTATGCAAATAAAAGTGAAAATTTTAGATAAAATTGACAAATTCCTAAAAAATAATTACCCAAACTTATAACTTAGGGTTAGGTACTATCACTGTAGAGTTCTATCAAACATTCAGCAAACAAATAATTCCACTGGGCAAAGTCTTCTGGAGAAGAGACAAAAAAGGGGGGGCTAACTCACTTTATAGAGTTACCAATACTGTGATACCGGAACTCTATAAGCAATGTGTATAAAAGAAAAATTACAAACCAATCTTTTTTTTTTTTTAATAGATTTTATTGATTTTTTACAGAGAGGAAGGGAGAGAGATAGAGAGTTAGAAACATCGATGAGAGAGAAACATCCATCAGCTGCCTCCTGCACATCTCCCATTGGGGATGTGCCCGCAACCCAGGTACATGCCCTTGACAGGAATCGAACCTGGGACCCTTCAGTCCGCAGGCCGACGCTCTATCTACTGAGCCAAACCGGTTTCGGCACAAACCAATCTTAAAAATAGTTGCAAAAATAACAGTATAAAACATTAGCAAACTGAATCTAGCAATATTCAAAATGATAATTTCACGACAACAATGTTGAATCGGTTTAAGACTAGAAACCAATGTTAATTCTCAACTTCAATGTATGAAAGGGAGAAAAAATATCATTAGACGGAGTTGTTAAAATTAAAATGCAGCACTGAATCCCCAGATGAAACCTGCAGCCAAACAGGAAACCGATGAATATCTCCGATCTGATAATGGATATAAACAAACAAATAAATACCCAACAAGAGGTCTTATTAATGGTGAGACTTTGAAAGGATTCTTTCAGATTTGGAATGAGAAAAGAAGGTCACCATTTTCATTTAGATAAAAAATAAAACAGAACATTAAAACACCATTTTTTGCCGAGGCCAGTGTGGCTCAGTTGATTGGAGCATCGTTTTGTATATGGAAAGGTTGCTGGTTCGATTCCCAGTCAGGAAATGTAGGGAAGGCAACCAATTGATGTTATCTCGCCCTCCCCATCCCCCCTCAAATCAGTAAGCATAAAATTGGATGAGGATTAAAAACAAACAAACAGAAAAACTCCACACCATTTTCTTTTCTTTTTTAAAAATATGTTTGTACTGATTTCAGAGAGAGAGGGAGAGAGAAACATCAATGATGAGAGGGAATTACTGATTGACCTCCTGCACACCTCCCCTGGGCTCCAGCCCACATCAGGGACTGTGACCTGGTTCATGGGTCAACACCCAACCACTGATGGAGTCACACCAGTCAGACCCCACACCATTTCTTTCTTTCTTTTTTTAAATATATTTTTATTGTTTTCAGAGAGGGAGAGGTGGAGAGGTGGGGAGGTGAAGAGAGGGAGATAGAAACATCAATGATGAGAATCACTGATCGGCTGCCTCCCACACGCCCCCTACTGAGGATTGAGCCTGCAACCTGGGCATGTGCCCTTGACCAGAATCAAACCTGGGACCATTCAGTCCGCAGGCTGACGCTCTATCCACTGAACCCCAAACCATTTTCAATAGCAACTTAAAATGTTATGTACGTAGGAACAAGTGACTTCCCTGAAACATCTATGTTGGGATCATCACTGAGTTTCTTTAGCAGAAACCTAACCAGACTTGCAGGAACACCTCAGGGAACATTATAAAACTTTAATGAGAGGCATTAAAGACGCCATCTCGAACAACATACAAAAGCAATTTATGTGGATTATGGAACTAAATATGAAAGGTAAAACTTTTGAACACAGGAACATATTTTAGCAATAAGATTTTCTCGAACAAGCTGATAAATTCAACTGTGTTAAAATTAAAAACCTCTGTGTAAAAGCCAACGAGGAAAGGCAAGTCTCTGAGTAGAAGGTACAAAATATAACTAGAGGCCTGGTGCACGAAATTCATGCACTGGAATAGTGGTGGTGGTGGTGTGTGTGCATCCCTCAGCCTGGCCTGCGCCCTCTCACAGTCCAGGAGCCCTTGAGGGATGCTGTGGAGGCAGGAGAGGCTCCCACCACCACCGCTGTGTTCGCCAGCCTGTGGGCCTGGCTTCTGGCTGAGCAGCACTCCCCCTGTGGGAGTGCACTGACCACCAGGGGGCTGATCCTGCATTGAGCGTCTGCCCCCTAGTGGTCAATGCGTGTCTAAGTGACTGGTCATTCCGCCGTTCAGTTGATTTGCAAATTAGCCTTTTATTATATAGGACTAGAGGCCCGGTGCACAAAAATTTGTGCACTTGGGGGGGAGGTCCCTCAGCCCAGCCTGTGCCCTCTCGCAGTCTGGGACCCCTTGGGGGATGACCACCTGCTGGCTTAGGCCCGCTCCCTGGGGAATTGGGCCTAAGCTGGCAGTCAGACATCCCTCTGGCAGCCCGGGAGCCCTCGGGGGATGTCCACTTGCCAGTGGGGAGCAGGCCTAAGCTGCAGTCGGACATTCTTAGCGCTGCTGAGGAGGCAGGAGAGGCCCCCACCACCACCGCTGTACTGGCAGCCGTCAGCCTGGCTTGTGGCTGAGCAGAGCTCCCCCTGTGGGAGCGCACTGAGCACCAGGGGGCAGCTCCTGCATTGAGCATCTGCCCCCTGGTGGTCAGTGTGTGTCATAGTGACCAGTAATTCCCAGTTGTTCTGCTGTTAGGATCAATTTGCATATTACCTTTTTATTATATGAGTGCCTGGCCAGCCTGGGTGAGGGGCTGATGGCTGTTTACAGGCTGGCCACAGCCCCTTCAGGGTGGGGGTCCCACTGGGGTGCCTGGCCATCCTGGGCGAGGGGCTGAGGGCCGTTTGCAGGCTGGCCACAACCCCCAGCCACCCAAGCTCCCAGTGGAGGCTGGCTGGAAGCAGGTATCTGGGATTTATTTAGCTTCTATAATTGAAACTTTGTTGTCATGAGCGGAGGCCGCAGATCCTCCATCGCCTGGGCAATCAAGCCTCCTGCTTGCTCCAGCTCTGTGGCTGCCAGCCGCCATCTTGGTTGGGTTAATTTGCATATAGTCGCTCTGATTGGCTGGTGGGCATGGCTTAGGGTATAGCAAAGGTACAGCCAATTAGCATTTTTGTCTCTTATTAGTGTAGATCAGTGATGGTGAACCTTTTGAGCTGCGCGTGTCAGCATTTTGAAAAACCCTAACTTAACTCTGGTGCCGTGTCACGTATAGAAATTTTTTGATATTTGCAACCATAGTAAAGCAAAGATGTATATTTTTGATATTTATTTTATATATTTAAATGCCATTTAACAAAGAAAAATCAACCAACAAAATGAGCTCGCGTGTCACCTCTGACACGCGCGTCATAGTTTTGCCATCACTGGTGTAGATGGTAGGCTCCCTGTAACCAAAGAGGTGTCCTGGAGAGACAAGTCGCCCAGGATGCTGACCAGACCCCCATGCGCCTGACCATCCCAGGTCTCTTCCCTCAAGGGCCACAGAGTCCAGACCTGATGCCACAGGAAGGGGACACCAGCAGCATCCCAGGCTCCCCTGTCCCTGGAGTCACACACAACCAAGGCACCAGGTGGCAACTCCAGGCACCCAAATCCTCCAAGCCAGCTTCTCTGGGAACCAAGAAAGCATTCCTGCTCACCAGCCGGGAGGTATACACTGGTATTTGTGGGCACCACCCCAGGTGCCAGGCACTCAAGGCCAGCATCTCTTAGTCCTCACAACACCCTACTGCTCCAGACAACATGTTCCACTCTATGAACAAAGTGAACGAGGCTCAGTCACTCACTTGGGGTCACATAGCTGGTGCAGTGTAGAGACAGGGACTAAGGAGAGAGGGCCCCTCGGAGTTTGCCCCCAAGGGCTTTTGTGCCACTGAGAGGAGGTCAGGGGCACACGGGTTTTCCCTCCACACCCAACAAAGCCACAAGCAACTTCCCTGAGACATCTATGTTGGGACATCACTGAGTTTCTTCCGCATAAACCTAACCGGTGGCCAAGGCCTGTACACCTCGTGCTGCCAGGGCCCGACAACAGCGCAAGGCTTACCACTACAGAGTCGTTGTGTGTCAGGTCGACGACCACGGGCTCCATAGACTCACAGGTGAGGTCCACTATTTCATCTCCAGCTTCAAAACAAAGCATTTTAACAAACATTAGGAGGAAAGGAAAAGCATACACTCTCGCTTCGTTCATGACAACAGAGCTCGGGCTTCTAGCAACCCCCCGAAGTACAGCAGGCAAAGAGCGGGCTGACAGCCGAGGAACGCCCTTCTAGCACTTGGCTGAGTGGCAGCAGAGGGCTTCTACCAGCACCCCACCGGGGATGGGATGTCTGTGCTCACGCACCTCGTCCCCGTGGCCTCACACTGCCACCCGGCCAGACCTCTCTGCCCTCACCTGCTCCCTCACAGGGGAGAGGCAGTGACTGACAGGTAGGGACCAGGCATGGGCGGCTCAGGGCCTTTCTCTTTGGGATGCATGAGTCTGAAACCTCTGACCAGGAAATCAACCCTGCTCCCCTTCAGTGCTGGAGCTGACACTCTAACCACTGAGCAAACCGGCCAAGACCATCAGTAATGTTTTAATGGGCCCTGGAACCTCAACAGCCAAATGGGTCAGGTCTGGCCTGCAGCTTGCCTTTGAGCCCCAGGGCCCACTGCAGTGTCTACATGAACACACAGCAACACGGGAAAGAGCGGGTGCCCAGCGTCTCCTGGCACGTATGTCCGCATGAAGGGCAGAGCACACTCCAGTCCTATACGCTGAAAGACATACCCGTTTTCCTCTGTTATTAACTTTAGAAAGTATGAGGGTAGAATTTTTAAAAACAGCATTTGTTTAAATTTGGGGGAAGTGACTTGTAACATCTTTAGCATGTTCAAATTGTTTTATTTTCTTGTGTTAAAAGTTTCATGCCGAAACCGGTTTGGCTCATTGGATAGAGCGTCGGCCTGCGGACTAAAAGGTCCCAGGTTCGATTCCGGTCGGGGGCATGTACCTGGGTTGCGGGCATGTGCCCAGTGGGAGATGTGCAGGAGGCGGCTGATCGATGTTTCTCTCCCATCAATGTTTCTAACTATCTATCTCTCTCCCTTCCTCTCTGTAAAAAATCAATAAAATATATTTAAAAAAAAAAAAGTTTCAGAGGAATAAAAATCACACTGTATCAGAGATGTCCAATGTAATTTATACAAAATGACCTTGTTCTTTTTGAAATAGTCCAGGTACTAACTCACTATAATTCATAGAGCCATTCCTTCTCTTGTTGATGGACCCAATTTTGGACTCTTACAAATAAGGCGACCCTCCCAGGGCAGCTAGTGCTCAGCCCTGCACAGAGGTGCGACCACCTGCTCCCAGCTGCCCGGGAGACCCAAGGAGCAGCCCCTGCACCAGCCTCCCCTAACAGAGGGCAGGGTGCAGATCCCAGGGCGCCAGATTTGGGGCAGTGGACTGGGTGGACCAGGGCCTCAGGCTCCAGGCTCTTTGGGATTCACGGTTCTGAGTGACCTACTGCTCTGGAGGGCCCACAAAATGTATCTAAGACCAGCAGCTTCTCTTTAGAGTCAGTTTTCAGGCATCTATGATAATAAAAGCGTAATATGCTCATTAGACCAGACGTCCTTCCGGATGAAGCTGGGGCTGTGAGGGCCGAGGCAGAGGCGGCCGCCACGGCGGGCTGTAATCACAGTTACAACAACAGCCTTAGACTTGCAGAGTGCAGGGTCATGGTTTGCCACCTGCACTTCCCTGGGCAGGCAGCCTGACCACACGTCTGCCTTCTTGGACAATTTCCTGTCTTAATGAAAAAGAGGAGAGGAAAGCCGAGTTATTCACTAGGCCACGCACACTGGAGACAGGATTTTAAATAGTGAAGGTGGGCCCTAACCAGTTTGGCTCAGGGGGTTGAGCATCGGCCTGGGCCTGCGGACTGAAGGGTCCCAGGTTCGATTCCGGTCAAGGGAATGTACCTTGGTTGCAGGCACATCCCCAGTAGGGGGTGTGCAGGAGGCAGCTGATCGATGTTTCTATCCCTCTCCCTTCCTATCAATAAAAAAAAAAAAGCAAATAAATAAATAAATAAATAGTGAAGGTGGGCCACTCCCTGAAGGTTGACTGGCAGCCCAGCCAAGCTAGTAGCCATTGGTGACCCATGGAGGTCCTAGGGCACCCAAGGGCAGCTCGACTCCCTTCAGCAGCAAGTTGTAAGGCAGGTGAGTCTGAGACTGTGTGGTCCTAGAGCGACACTGCACTAAGCCCACCTGTACAGCATGGTCACCTGATTGGCTCATTCCAGCCACATGACAAGCTTGTGCAGCAGGTGCGCCATTCCCATTTCAGCGGAGGAAAGGGAGGCCCCGTGGCTGGGAGGTGGCAGTGCTGGCACCGACTGGCTGTGGCGGGGCGGCCACCCACACCCACGCGTGCAGCACCTGCCAACGCCCCATGGTCAGTGTCCCGGGAGCTTACCGCTTTCTACGAGCTCTATGGGTTCTGTCTCCAAGGCCATCACCGGGGTGGGGGCTGCTTCCCGAGCTCGCTTCTGGGCTTGTCTGGAATTTGCTGCCCCTCCTCGTCGCTTCCTCTAAAGGTGAGGGGGGAGGGGCAGGGAGAGACAGTCACATGAGCTCCTGACTGACGGGATTTCAGCAAGACAAATCAAAAAAGTCAACAAAAAGGAAGAGAAGGCAGGGAGGGAGCCGACCTGAGGTTGGGGTCCTTTCAAAACACTGAATGTTTAAATAGAAATCACTCAGAACAGAGAATGAATACAAATTCCTTAAGTAGAGCTCACTCCATCAAACCATCATCTGTCAAAATCACATGACAGCCCTAGCCGGTTTGGCTCAGTGGATAGAGTGTCAGCCTGTGGACTGAAGGGTCCCAGGTTCGATCACCAGTAGGGAGCGTGCAGGAGACAGCCGATCCATCATCCTCTCTCATCACTGGTGTTTCTATATCTCTCTCCCTCTTGCCCTCCCTTCCTCTCTGAAATCAATAAAAATATATTTAAAAATAAAATTAAAAATATAAAATACAATAAAAAGCACATGACACACAACTCAACTGAATCCTCTGGTCCAGGTGGGATTGGGCCAGGAACGCTTTTTTTGTTTTCGTCTTTATTAATTTCAGAGAGGGGGAGGGAGAGAAACTTCAACTGGTTGCCTCCCAAACAGGCCCCTGCCGGGGACTGAACCTACAACCTGGGTAATGCGCCCTGACCAGGCATCAAACCCATCACTGCTTGGTATACAGCAAGCATGTTCAATTCAAAGGATAACATGGGCCAAATAAACAAGGTTTGAGTTTATATGGGCCACAAAAAAAAAAAAAAGGTTTAATTTTCATGGCTTCCCCAGCAGCCTCCAGGTGACCGAGGACTCCTGCACCTTTACCCCATTCTCCTGCAGGTGGCCTTGCCTCTGCCTGTCTCGGAAAAGGACTAGATCTTTCTGAGTAGACACGGCTGCACAGACCCTCGTGCCCACTGCAGCCCATGTGGTTTCTGATCACCACTGAGTGAGTGAAGAGGCAGCCACAGCCCTGGCCTAAGTCCAGGTGCTGGACCTGACCACCCCGTCGTGGGCACTGTAGCAATATGTCCCCAATACCACCCCCCCAAACCTCCACAGCAATCCCCTTTCCTGGCTGCCCCCTCAGCCCCCTCCATGCCTTTAACCCGGCCTTGTCCCCAGCCTGGACTACCCATCCCTCCCTGCCTTCACCCGACCGATTCTTACAGCTTTCAGAGACCTACTCAAATGTCCCCTCCATCGCAGGGACATGCCTCCTGTGCCCAGCGTAACTGCCCAGGGACCTCCTGCAAGTACACTCCCCCGGGGCAGGGAGGACGCGCTGTTCGGTCAGGGCCCAGGAGAGAAACTGTAGAACGTATGCTAGGACTTTGCACCCTCGCCCTTCTCTGCCCTCCTGCCCCTCATCACAGCTCCCTCCTTCCTGTGGGCAGAGCCCAAAGGGTCCACAGCTCTCAGGTAAACATGACCACCTAGCTCTCTCCCATCCGGAGGACACTTAACTGCACACACTCTCCTACACGTTGCACTGCCGCCTGTCCAGATCCCTGAGCAGAGCGTGGGCTCAGAGGGGAGGTACCAGCTCAGGACTGTGCTTCCCAGTGTGGTCAGGAGGATGGGGGGAAGGGGGGGGGGCGGGCGGGGGGCGGGAGAGGCAGTGAATGGAAACGGAAACGTTTCTATTATTGTTCCCACTGGAGCAACCTCACCCTGCCCCACTCCCACCCCACCCCCACCCCCTCTGACCCTGCAAGGAAAGCGAGGCTGTTTCACATCTGGTCCACCTGATGGGAGTTCAGCATCTCACTAAATAGCTGTCTTGAGTTAGATCATTGGACCAACCCTCTCGGTAGGGAATAAGGGGGGGGGGGGTGCTGGGGAGGATGACCTTCAGGCAGCCTTCCCTGGAGTCAAGGGGCTCCTGGTGACACCAAAGCAGAGCTGCTGCTGCACCCGAGAATAGCTCACAGCAGTTATGACGACGCACCCACTTTGGTTGCCGAGTAAGAGAGCTCTAAGGATTCTTACCACCACGCTCACATTGGACCCAGAACGACACAGGGAAAGAACTGAAGGGAAGGTGGAAACTGGGCTGTGAAAGGTTACATAAGCCAGAGCCTAACATTCTAGGACGGACAGCTGCCCTGCAGGCACGGACTTCCCAACCCTCAGCCTCCCTTCAGAAGGCCACGCAGACCCTGGCCGACTAGACAGCATGTCGCTCTCACTCCCAAAGGTCCTGACCTGGGCTCCTCAGAAGCACCTCGCTGTGCCATCGGAACAAGTTCCGAGCTGGGAGAACTCACCGTGCTCATGGTGCTGCCCGGCTGCACCCGCAGAGACGGCAGTGACTGAGCCAAGGCCTGCAGGGACGTCCAGCGTTCTCAGCCACTCATGCCCGCCGCTCACTCATCCTCTGGCTGCCACGGCATTCGAGGCCACAGATGTCCTCCAAGTCCTGAAGAGCAAACGCATCAAGCTGATCAACACTGCCACCTCCACGGTGCCACCGGTCACAGGTCCTTTCTGTCGGCGGGGCCTTTGCTGAACACTCTGCAACGTCAACGTGCCCTTCAGCCCACGTCCCTCTCAGGAAACGAGCTCCTGTGGATGCAGGACCACGGACCCCAGGGCCTGTCACCCTGCCCTCGTCCTGGTGCTGAGCCCCGGGAAAGCTGCTGGGAAAAGAGGAGAATCCACCGCCTCACGTGGCCTCACCAACCCTTTCGCAATGGGAAGGACAGAGGTTCCCAGGCTGCAGCCGAGCCCAGGGCCCCTTGCTCTTCCCGCAACGTCACTGCCTGCGTCCTCTGGAGGAGACGAGAGCCACCCCCCGACTCGCCCTGTGGCCAAGGGAGAGTGAAGGACCAAGAGTGTGAATGGGTAGCCCAGGAGGAGGTTCCAGGAAGGGCAGAGAAAGAAGGTGCAGAGGCTGCCGGAGAAGGAGGGGCCCTGGGTTTCACTGGGAGGTGGCAGCTAACCACAGCCCAGTCAGCGTCAGGGAGGCAGTGGCTAAAGGAGCAGCCGGAAAGCAAAACCCTGGAGCCTGGAGTGAAAGCAAGGAGGCAGCTCTGGTCACCTGTCCCTGGTGACTGTGGGCTGGAGCCGGCACAGGCTCACCTGAGGCCGTGTCACACCAGGCTCTGGTCAGCAGGTCTGGGATGAGCTCCCAACAGTGCTGCCGGCGCTGCTCCAGCGGCCACCTCCCAACTGACCTCCCGCCGCAGTGCCCTCCCCCACGCTAAAGCACACACTGACCACAACGACCTTTGCCTGGTCCGTCAAGTCCTCACTCCTAAGCGTGGCCTGTGGAGAAAGGCCGGCCTTGCAGCCAGGCGCCTCCACGCCCTCCCTGTGGCCATGGTGAGGCACTGACCTCTGCGCCCCGTTTCCTCACCCACAAGGCAGGACAGCCCCCCTCCACGCTGTGTGGGGACCACAGGGCCAGTGCAGAGCATGGGCAGCGGGGTGCACGCTTTAAAGGCTGTGAGCTGACCCCGCCGCCGCCTTCCCCAGCAACCCCACTGCACAGCTCCCCTTTCCTCGAGCCCTTAGGGGTGCTGTGTAGCCGATGGGCTGCAGTCCCACCTCGCTCACTGGCCACTAGGGCTCCTGCCCTCATGCAGCAACCAACCCAGCCACCAGCTCCAGTGCTCTCGCTGTGGCACACGCTCCGCGAGACGCAGAACAAGGAGGCCGAGGTCTGTCCCTGCGCAGCTGGCCTTTCTCTCGCACCCGGTGGCTGCGCCCTGCATGCCTGCACCCAGCACCTCATTACCCGTCTGCCCCCATGGGGTTTGGAAGGACAGCTCTTCACTGTGTCTCTCTGTAGACTTGCTGGCAGGCCTCAGGTGGGGGCACACCCTGGGCCACATGTGCTCTCCCCGAGAATGGCACAAGTTCTTCCCAAAGCAGCACCTCACCTGGTGAGCCCCCACCTTAGCCTGGTCTGCAGGGACAGGGGAGGCGCCCCAACAGCTCCAAAAGACTCACAAGACCTGCCCCAATTCCCCGAGCCCAACATTTATGTTCCTGAGCAAGAAGTGTCTTGCATCTGGAGGTACACCCACAACGGAGCTTTCTTTGGGGAAAAGCCATCTACAACAGTGGTGAGTCTCAGAATTGAGAAGATGGCTTTAATTTGAGGCTTTCCATGTGGTTGTTACAGGTGTCTTGTGCTGTGCCAGAGCTGCCCCCATTGTGTGGCCTGCACACCCCCTTGCCCTCTGAAACCAGCCTCCTGCATCCCGGCAACCCCAATGAGACTGCTTTCCAGGAGCTTCCTCACTCTCCATCTTCTCGCCCTTCCACACCCTCCCAGGACCAAGGTCCCAAGGTCAGGCATTCCACCCCAAACCTGTTCTTCTTTTGAGGATAGCAAGGGCCAGTGGCCAGAGGACAGAGGAAGCTGGGAAGATGGCCTTGGGAAACCTACCCAGGGGCTGGGTCGCACCGGGTGTAGGGGAAGCAGGGCCTCCCCAGCAGACCAGGTGGGAATGGGGAAGGCGCGGGTGGGTGGGCAGAGGCTAACTCCCCGCACCGTGCCACAGGCGCCAAGCCACCCTGACTCTATGTGGCTCCCTGCGCACTCACTCTCCTGAGGGAGCTGGTGTGCAGACACAAGGGGCCCTCATCGTGCTGACTGAGAGGCCAGGGTCGTGGGAAAGGCAGCCTTCACCAACTACAAAGGCTCCTGGGTCGCGCAGGTGAGAGGCCATCGGAATAACGAAACTACCGTGTGCAAGGCACCGCACTCTGCACACACGTCTCATGTCATCCCTTATCACCGAGGAGGCGGCTCCGAGGTCACCATTTCACACACAAGGAAGCTGAGGATGATCAGGGGAAGGAACTTGCCCAAGGCCCACAGCCAGGACACGAGAACCTGATTTAAAACAGGGCGTCCTGACACCAGAACCCACTCAAATAGAGCCCATGGCAGAATCAGCTGTATCCACGAACCTGACCCAGGGGAGGGCAACAAGACACAGGTGCTGAGGGCAGGCAGTTCCCAAGGCTGCGGAAAGGCTCAGGGGAGAACCGGGTGCAGGTAGAGATCACAGCATGTGTGAAATCTGGGGAGTCAGGTAGAGAAAAGAGAATATAAAGAGAATAAGAAGTTAGAAACGAAGCCTGGACCCTGGAGATCCCAGCAGGAGGAAGCAGGAGAAAGGGCTGGTACAAGGGCTAGAATGAGGCCAGAGCGGCCCCAGGGAGCGGATCGCTGTGCCCTATGCAGGTCCAGGCCCAAGCCAGGCTGCCTGGAGGAAGTGACTCACAAGATCAGGCCCCAGATGAAGGGGTTACTCCAGAAACAAAGCAGGTCGAGGGGCACACAGAGCACAGAAGATGCCCCAGACAAGGACTGCCCTGTGCGGTGGGTCAGAGAACCCAGGACGGAAGGTAACACGGGCTCACCTCCTAAGCCACAGGTCAAGGGGGGCAATCAAGGGCTTTAGACAGAGGCCACATTCAGAGATCCTGTCACCTGTGCTCCGAGGGCCGATGGAGACTGAACAAGTCAGACCCCAGACCAGTAAGGAGACTCAGAGCAACCCAGGCAGGACAAAACTGTGGGCTGTGAGGGGGTGGCAGTGAGTGAAGGAACAGAGGTGACTGACTGGATGGTGGTGGTGTGTGTGTGTGTGTGTGGGGGGGGGTGTTGTTTGAGGCTGATGTTTTCTGTGTTCTTACCGATTTAAAAAACATGTTTTTCTTTATTTCAGAGAGAAAGGGAGAGGGAGAGAGAAACATCGATGATGAAAGAGAATCGACTGGCTGCCTCCTGCACACCCCACCTTGGGGATCGAGCCCGCAATCCAGGCCTGTGCCCTGACCGGGAATCGAGCCGTGACCTCCGGTTCATAGGTCCAATGTTCAATCACTGAGTCATGCCAGCTGGGCTGTTCTTACCGATTTAATGGTCCACTCAACCATCCGGTTATTGTGAGGTGACACTGCGCAGTGACACTGGCACTCAGGGATGTGCATGCGGACACGAGGACATGATTACATCACGGTAGCGGCAGACTGGGGCAGGCAGGAAGCAGGAAGCGTTGCGACTGGAACCGAATTGTTGTTGCATCTTACACCACTGTTTTCCAGTGCCCCCGACCCACGAGGGCACGTGAGCCCTCACACCATGCCAGGGTAGCCCCCGAAAACCCGGGGCTAACTCCCCGCACCGTGCCACAGGTGCCAAGCAATCCTGACTCTTGGCGGCTCCCTGGGCACTCACTCTCCTGAGGGCGCCGGTGTGCAGACACAAGGGGCCCTCATCGTGTTGACTTAGAAGGCGGCTGAGCAGTCCCCGTGCATTTGGATGAGGTGGCTGGGCAGCCTCCTGATGCGGTGTGGTGCGGTGATAGCAGGGAAAATGCCTAGGCACTAACTAGATCAGTGGTCGCCAACCGGTGGTCCGTGAGGTCTGAAAGGTTGGCGACCGCTGGACTAGATCACATCTCCCCTTTTAAGCCATAAACACAGAATCATTCCCATGTTATTTTAAGCACTTCCAAAAATGGAATTTCAAAAGTAGGATTACAGAACGCGTGTTACAAAGCAACAATATTTTGCCTTGGCTGCATGGCTCAGCTGGTTTGAGTGTTGTCCCTACACCCGAAGGTCATGGGTTTGATCCCTGGTTGGGGCATGTAGGGGAGGCAACTGACCATGTTTCTCTCTCTCCCTTCCTTTCTACAAATCAATTTAAAAAATATTTTCTTCCATGAGGATTGAAAAAAAAAAAAAAGCAAGAATCCTTTAAAGACTGTTCCGTGTATGGACCAGTGCCCGGCACGACCTGCCCTCCCTGCCCTCCCTGCCCTCCCTGGTATTCACTGGGCACGAGCATTACAAGCTGCAATGACGTTCATCTCAAAGCTTCTGAAATGGAACTTTATGACATGCTCACATCACAACCAGGCCTTGGCACTAAGAGAAACAGGAACCTCTGGAGTGTTACACAAAGAAGGCGCGTGGCAAACAGCCAGCACCGTGCAGCCGGCACTCTGCGCCGTGGAGCCTTGCACACATACATACTTGACCTCCGTGCCTCAGCTTCGCCACCTTTCACGTGGGAAACGCCCCTTCCCCTGCAGCTGTCCTATGGGACAGAAGTGCCCAGTATGGCTCTGAGCACCCGGAGGCTCCATCAGCTGATTCACTCAACGACTATGCACAGGGTCAGCCTGCTCCAGAAAGAGGGGTGAACGCAGCAGACAGGAAGCAATATTCTAAGGGGAAAAACCATCAGTATTAGGTAAAGACTGCGTATTGTGCCAGAAGGGCCAGAAGTCGTGGCTCTTTTGACAAGTGTAAGAGCAAAGCGAGCTTTCAACCCCAGGAAGAACTGGGACAAGTGTTGCCGGCTCTTCTCCCAGGCACTTATTCCTAAAGGAGGCCCAGCAGCCTCACCCTCTGCCCTCCCCTCAGGGACCAAACGGACGTGGCAAAACCAGGAAGCAGCAGACAGTGCTTGGACAGACAGTAAGCGGGTCCTTCGTAGGTTTGCCTGATGACCTCGAGGAAGTCCCAGAGGCAGGGGCCTCATCCCGCGCAGTGCCTGCACACAGGGAGTCCTCCTTCCCCCGCGCAGGACCATCAAGGACTGCCTTCTCTTCACTAGAGGACAGAGATGCTCGACTTCTGTGATGCAGGCCTCGAGAAAGAGAAT
Source organism: Myotis lucifugus (assembly GCF_000147115.1). Taxonomy (NCBI): domain Eukaryota; kingdom Metazoa; phylum Chordata; class Mammalia; order Chiroptera; family Vespertilionidae; genus Myotis; species Myotis lucifugus. Next base: position 185,587 of record NW_005871588.1, on the reverse strand, counting down.
GGGCTTTAGCTTATGAAAAACCTATGAAAAAAGTTAGTACCAACGAAAAGATTCTTCAGCCTTAAACAGAAATTCCTGATACATGCTGAAGACATTACACTCAGTGAAGTAACACACAAAAGGACAAATACTGCATAATTCCTCTTATGTGAGGTACTGAGAGAGCCATCAATCCAAAGACAGAAAGCAGAATGGGCCTGGCTGGTGTGGCTCAGTGTTTGAGTGTGACCTATGAACCAGGAGATCACGGTTCCATTCCTGGTCAAAGCACATGCCTGGGGGGGTGGGGGGCGTGCAGGAGGCAGCCGAACAATGATTCTCTCTCACCATTAATGCTGCTATCTCTCTCTCTCCCTCTTCCTTCCTCTCTGAAATCAATAATAATAAAAAATACACACACACGCACATTTTCTTAAAGAAAGAATGGTGAGAGAAACCAAGATGGCGGCATAGGTAAACACCGGAAATTGCTGCCTCGCACAACCACTTCAAAAATACAACTAAAAGACAAAACGGACATCATCCAGAACCACAGGAAGGCTGGCTGAGTGGAAATTCTACAACTAGAAGGAAAGAGAAAAGCACACTGAGACTCAGAGGAGGTGCAGAAGTAAAGTGCAGAGGTATGGAGGCCCACGTGGAAAGGGCTGGCAACTGAGGACACAGTTGTCTTTTTCAATCGGGAGGGAGTCTCAAGCTCCCGACTGCTCTGAACTCCAGTTCCTGGCGAGTCTCTGGGGACCCAGACTCATACGGGGAGAAACTGGACTGTCTGGCATCGGTCGGAACTCAAGGGCGGCTTTCTCTCAGAGGTGCTTGAAGTGATTACCGGGACACTGAGACGCACTCGGGGCCTCTTAGGGCAGGGCTGAGGATCAGCCATAGCTGCTTGCTCCGCCCTGTTGATTCCCTGAGACCCCGCCCCACCCAAGCTGTGGCAGAGGCTTTTGCATATGAAAGGCCTGGCCCTTTGCAATCTGAAAATTATCTAACTAACTGCAGCTGGGTCAGAGAGACCCAGAACTTCCAAAAGAAGGCCCAAGGCCCCACAGCAGCTTGCACTGCTTCACAGCTGGGCCTCATCTGGGCACCTCCAAACCCCAAACAAAGAAGAGGAATCTGCAGATCTCTCCATAGCTCCTGCTGGGTAGCCTCAGGCAGAGGCTAAATTAGCACCTCCTTAGATCCAAGAGCCAGTGTACCCAGTGGTCAGAGTGGAACCATCCAGATTACAACTCCTCCGATCCATAAGGGACACACTCAGGGGGCAGACTCAGGGAGCACCAAAGCCCCACTGAAGCAAGTCTTGCCCCATAAGGGTGTCTCCAGCACAGAAGTTCTCCCATTGCAGACACAGCTAATTCTCATAGCCAATTGGCCTGGAGGTCAATTCCTCCCAGTGATACCTACAACAATCAAGGCTTAACTACAACAAGACTGTGCACAAAGCCCACAAAGGGGTGCACCAAGAGTGTCTACCTCAGGTAATTGGGGAGGCTGAGCCACTGGGCCCTATAGGACACCTAGCACAGAAAGCCACTCTATCAACACAGGGAAGCATAAGAAATGCGGAGACAAAGAAACAGGACACAAATGGCAGAAATGGAGGAAAGCAAACTACTGGATATAGAGTTCAAAACCACACTTAAAAGGTTTTTCAAGAATTTTCTAGAAACCGCCGATAAATTTAGTGAGACCCTCAAGAAATCTAGTGAGACCCTCGAGGTTATGAAAAAGGACCAACTAGAAATTAAGCATACACTGACTGAAATAAAGAATATTATACAGAGTTCCAACAGCAGACTAGAGGATCCCAAGAATCAAGTCAAAGATTTGAAATACGAAGAAGCAAAAAACACCCAACCGGAAAAACAAAAAAAAAGAATCCAAAAATATGAAGATAGTGTAAGGAGCCTCTAGGACAACTTCAAACGTACCAATCCGAATTATGGGGGTGCCAGAAGAAGAGAAAGAGCAAGATATTGAAAACCTATTTGAAGAAATAATGGCAGAAAACTTCCCCTACCTGGTGAAAGAAATAGACTTACAAGTCCAGGAAGCGCAGAGAAGCCCAAACAAAAGGAATCCAAAGAGGACCACACCAAGACACATCATAATTAAAATGCCAAGAGCAGAAGACAAAGAGAGAATCTTAAAAGCAGCAAGAGAAAGACAGTCAGTTACCTACAAGGGAATACCCATATGACTGTCAGCTGATTTCTCAACAGAAACTATGCAGGCCAGAAGGGAGTGGCAAGAAATATTCAAAGTGACGAATACCAAGAACCTACAACCAAAATTACTTTACCCAGCAAAGCTATCATTCAGAATTGAAGGTCAGATAAAGAGCTTCACAGATAAGAAAAAGCTAAAGGAGTTCATTACCACCAAACCAGTATTATATGAAATGCTGAAAGGTATCCTTTAAGAAGAGGAAGAAGAAAAAGGTAAAGATACAAATTATGAACAACAAATACACATCTATCAACAAGTGAATCTAAAAATCAAGTGAATAAATAATCTGATGAACAGAATAAACTGGTGAATATAATAGAATCAGGGACATAGAAAGGGAGTGGACTGACTATTCTGGGGGGGGGGGAAGGGGTGTTGGGGGTGCGGGAAGAGACTGGACAAAAATCGTACACCTATGGATGAGGACGGGGGGAGGGTAAGGGCAGAGGGTTAGTTGGGAAAAAAGAGGAACAACTGGGTTAGTTGGGAAAAAAGAGGAACAACTGTAATAATCTGAGAAAGAAAGAAAGAAAGAAAGAAAGAAAGAAAGAAAGAAAGAAAGGTGACAGCCAGGGGCTGGGGGTTATGTTTGGTGAGTACGGAGCTGGGTCTGGGAAGGATAAAACAAGTCCTAGAGATAAATGGTGGTGAGGGTTTCACAACAACGTGAATGTACTTAATGCCACTGAACACCTAAAAGTGCTTCAAATGGTCTGCTTCATGTTGTGTATATTTTTACCAAAACAAAACTAAAAATAACTTCACCTAATGTTCCTTTTCTAGGCATTTTAAATAGGTTTAGTCAAGGATTCAGAAATGCTCTGCAGTGGGCACAGCTCTGGAAACATCTGAAGGTGTTGCCTGGAGTGGGATCGTCGGCCTCCCGTGTCCCTGAGAGCCCAGGACTCACACACAGACACAGCCCAGCAACCGGGCTCCTCCTCTTCTCAAAGCAGCCGCCTGTACAAGTGTCTCTACAGCTTCCCAGGCAGGATTACGGAGAAGCCCCTCCCATGCCAGGCTGACCCTTTGGTCAACGAACCCTGCAGTCCCGCCTGACGCGGTTGTAGCAGTGACTGGTTTGGAGGATCTTCAACAAGTGGGAGCGATGGTAAAAGCCGGCAGGTGAGAAGCAGACCACCTGGTCCCACAACTACTTCTCTGTAGAGGGTTTCTCTGGGTCACCACAGAAGCCAAGCGGGGTGGCTTCTCCACCTCTCTGACCCCAACTTTTCGTGTTCTTTCAGCCATGGTGGCCTGGCATCTGGGGGGCTGGTGACACAAATAAGGCAATTCCTGGGGGCCAGGAGTAAGGGTGATATCATGGAACCTAAGGGGCAAATCACCCTCAGGTGCTGAGCCACTACCTCCCCCTCTTTCCCGGGTCAAGACCACTTTTGCCATAAAACCCCAAGAAGGGAGGCAGGCGTACCGGGCCTGTATGGATGGCATCTGAGTTCCGGCCTGTCAGAGATGAGAAAGCCAGCCGGGAAGCTTGCTGCTTCTACTGAATCCTGGACCTGGATGGGTGGTGTGTGTGGAAGGAATCTAGGCCCAGGCCCTGGAGGTGGGTGGGGTGGGGGTGAAGGCTGGGCCACAGGCTCACAAATTAGATTCAGCTGAGCAGTGCAGCTCAGGGGGAACCCCTCATTTGCATACGGTGGCGGCGGGGCTGGTCTTTCCCTTCTCTCCCCAGGCAGGTGCAGTGAGCTGGCTAACGACCAGATGCAAGCTCTGTAAGGCTGGCCAAGCCCAGGCCAGAGGCACTCATCTTGGTGGTGGGATCCCACATCTGGGCCAGTAAGCAACAGCAGATGAAGGCACAGATGCGGTCACATCTCAATCATGTTCTATAGGAGACACCTTATCCTCCAGATTCCTAACTTGGGGACCGTGCAAGATGCAGACAATGGAACAACGCAGGACACACCAAGCCATTTTCATCCAGCACACAAGCCAATCACCGGTGCACGAGATGGACTTGCTCACAGAAGAGCCAGTGAGGAGCTGCCCTGGTCCAGCTACTCTTCTCTCTCTCTCTGGTCCTGAGGCCGCTAGTCTTGCCCACCTCTGTCCCATGCTTAGCACAGTGACTTTTCTGAGACAAACAACCCTGTTACTTCCTGCAGACAACTCAGTTTAGTGGCTTCCCATTTGGCCGTAAGGTAAATTCTGAATTCCTCAACAGGTGAGCACACAAAGATCTCCTGTGACCCCTCTACCCCCGCCCCAGTCCCAGCTCTCCAACAGTCTAGCCCAGCGGTTCTCAACCTGTGGGTCGCGACCCCTTTGGTGGTCCAACGACCCTTTCACAGGGGTCGCCTAAGACCATCCTGCACATCAGATATTTACGTTACGGTTCATAACAGTAACAACATTACAGTTACGAAGTAGCCACGAAAATAATTTTATGGTTGGGTCACAACATGAGGAACTGTATTTAAAGGGCCAGAAGGTTTAGAACCACTGGGTCTCTATTGCAATCTCAGGCAGTTCCTCTCCTCCCCTCCACCCTCGCTGCTCGCCGTGCCAGGCTTCTCCTGTTCACCGCTACACCCCAAGCAGAAAGCGCGGCGCACGGCAGACCCCAACCACGCGCTGACTTAGAATATTAAGGAATGCGATCCCTAAAGGGGCGAAAAGAAATCTTCCAACCAGAGCTGGGAGCTCAAGTCCAGGCCATGTAAAAAGACGGCAATGCATCTTCCCACTGAAATGTTCCCGTCTCACATGAAACCCATAGACAAACGGGAGCCCATGTGTCCCCGCACCCATTAAGAAAAATGAGAATATGCCCCTCACTGTCCGCCTTTCATCACCAGCCGGCCCCACACCCCTGCTTCCGGACCGCGAAGGCC
>NW_005871588.1:176822-179283 GCF_000147115.1 Myotis lucifugus | reverse complement strand
CACCACCTCAACAGCGACCCACTTCCGCTCCGGAGGCCTTGGCTCCGCCCCCTGGCGTTCCTATTGGCTGCCGCCAGCTCTGCTCCCGCGTTTTACGGGTCGAGGAGGTATATTTTCAATGCTATTGAAAGAGATAACCGTCTATTACCGCTTTGAACCGCGGCTTCCGGCCCCGCTCAGTCTCGCGAGCTTAAGCTCCCATCTCCTCGCGCGAGATACGCGGCCTGCGCCCCTCGCTCGCCCGCAAGGCCTCTCGGGAGTTGTGGTCTGCGGGGGGTAAAACGGCGGGCGGGCGGCGGGGAGCGGGACTGTGGGGCACTCGGCCCTTACGCGCGCTGGTACCCGACCTAACCCGCCCCTCTCCCGGCCTCCGCTTCCTCCCCTATTGGAGAGGCCTTTGTGAACTATGTTCCCGGGGGAAAGTGGGCCTGGATCCGCAGCCCCTCCAGGGCGCCCTGGGCCGGAGTCTGTCCCGGTGGCGCTAGACTCTGAGCAGCACAGCCCGGCCCACCTGCCGGAACCCGGAGGAGGCGCTCGACCCGGGCTTGGGCAGCGCCAGGAAGAGGCGGTCCTTCTTCCTCTGCAGGCTGGGGCTGCTCTTAGTGTGGAGACAGCGCCTGGACCAGGCGTGCCCTGAAGTCCACCCACCTTTGGATTGCCAGTTCTGGGAGCTAATGATTCCCCTTTGAATCTCCTGAGGTCCTCTCTGGACAGGTCATCATCAATGTATTCCCTTGATATCAAATGAAATGGGTTTGAGACACGCACAGAATATAAGAAATGCCATGCTTATTTCTCTAAATGAAATTTAATCTCCCAGCTCTAATTTAAAAAATATATCTTTTATGATTTCAGAAGGGAAGGGAGAGAGAAACATCAATAATGAGCCCTAGCTGGTTTGGCTCAGTGGATAGAGCTTCCACCTGCGGACTGAAGGGTCCCAGGTTCCATCCCTGTCAAGGGCAGGTACCTTGGTTGCAGGCTCCTCCCCAGTGTGGACGAAAGGGGCCACATGCTGACCTGACAAGCTCAGGGGAGGCCTGCATGGCAGACTTGCAAACTCAGAGACCTAAAGTCACCACAAAGGATGGTCTGAAATTAAACTTTAACTAAAAGCAGTTATGCCGAAACCGGTTTGGCTCAGTGGATAGAGCGTCGGCTTGCGGACTGAAAGGTCCCAGGTTCGATTCCGGTCAGGGGCATGTACCTGGGTTGCGGGCACCTCCCCAGTAGGAGATGTGCAGGAGGCAGCTGATCGATGTTTCTCTCATCGATGTTTCTAACTCTCTATCTCTCTCCCTTCCTCTCTGTAAAAAATCAATAAAAATATATTAAAAAAATAAAAATAAATAAATAAAAGCAGTTATGGTGGGCAGTTACGTCCTAGGCCAGTATCTTCACTGACAAGGTCAACCTTTACCTTAACTGAGCCTATCTGTCTGTCTTTTTGCATCTATGATAATATACCCTTGAAATGTCTGGGTAACTTGTAACTTCCCTTTTTCTGGAGCCCCTGGGGGACAACCAAATGTGCTGGGCGCCAGGACAGATACCACAAATTCCTTCATTATCATGTTAATTGATCCTGCACCCACCTAAGTGTGTGTCCATCCTTTTACTTTTTATCCAATCCCAGGGGTTTCCCTGCTTTGCTTTATCCCTCCTCCTTAATCTATCACCAATGAATTTCCTGTAACCCACCTACGTCCCTCCTTTGATTGCAAATGTATAATACAAATGTAACCCCGCCATTCTCCGGAGCATTATCTCAATTCGTTGAGGTTCTGCTTCCCGGCCTATGTTGACAGTTTGGCTCAAATAAACTCACAAAAATTCTTTACAGGTTTCAATGGTTTTTACATTAACACCAGCCAGGGCCCTGGTCAGGGCATGTGCAGGAGGCAACCAATCGATGTGTTTCTCTCACATTGATATTTCTGTTGTTCCTTCTTTCACTCTCTAAAAATCAATGGAAAAATATCCTCGGGTGAGGATTTTTAAAAAAAGAAACATCAGTGATGAGAGAGCATCATTGATCGGCTGCCTCCTGCATGCCTCCTGGGACTCCAGCCCACAACCTGGGCATGTGCCCTGACCTGGAATCCAACCGTGACCACCGTCACCACCTGGTTCATAGCCGGACACTCAACCACTGAGCCACACTGGCAGGGCTCCCAGCTCTAATTGGACAGGGAGGTGGGAAATTCCTCTTTTCACCAGCCTGGGTTGTGGGCAAGTCCTGGGGTTCTAACGCAGTTCCGAATACTGCGGGAGAACTCTGTTCTTTTCACTCTTGTCACTTTGAGTTACCTACCTTCCTGACGGAATGTCCCGGGGTCCAGCCTCCCCCTCTGAGGTGTCACCTTCTCTGCAGACCCAAGCAGGGTGGGGGGTTGGGGTCTCTCTCCTGGACCTCTGCCCACCTGGCAGTCTCCGGCCCCGCGCCGTGGGCTTGCCCACT
>NW_005871588.1:173928-175825 GCF_000147115.1 Myotis lucifugus | reverse complement strand
CGGAAATCATAAAAGATTATATTTTTTAAATTAGAGCTGGGAGGATTAAATTTCATTAGGAGAAATATGCATGGCATTTCTTATATTCTGTGCGTGTCTCAAACCAATTTCATTGATATCCAAGGGCATACATTGATGATGACCTGTCCAGAGAGGAGCTCAGAAGATCAAACGGGAATCTGTAGCTCTCAGACACTGGCAATGCAAAGGTGGGTGGACTTCCTGCCACGCGCTCGTCTGAGGACAGTGTGCCTGGGCCTCCGGCTGTTCTTCTCCTTGCCCCCTGGGCGTGCAACAGGGGCTTTAGCAGGGGCCACGTGCATGAAACCGTGTGTATTTGGGGTAAAGGGAGCGCTCCCCTTTACCTTGTGCCCCCCCCCACTTGCCTAGAAGCAACACCTGGGACTTGGTGCTGTCTCTGCCAACCTTCCCGCACCATCCAGCCCATTTTCCTCTTGAAGGGAAACGCTTTACAGCAGTGGTTCTCAACCTTCTGGCCCTTTAAATACGGTTCCTCATGTTGTGACCCAACCATAAAATTATTTTCGTTGCTACTTCGTAACTGTCATGTTGCTACTGTGATGAATCGTCATGTAAACATCTGATATGTAGGATGGTCTTAGGCGACCCCTGTGAAAGGGTCGTTGGACCGCCAGAGGGGTCGCGACCCACAGGTTGAGAACCGCTGCCTTATAGGCTGTTGGCTGCCGCCTTCCCTTCAAGGGCACATCACAGCCCCCGGGCCTTGGCAGGGGCGGTTCCGCAGCCACCCTGCTGCCTGGCTGCCTGCAGCCGGACGGCCCACTAACACGCCCCGAACGTCCGGCCGCGTGGGCTCGGTGGCTGAGGTCGACCTATGAACCAGGAGGTCACGGTTCTATTCCCGGTCGGGGCACAGGCCTGGGTTGCTGGCTTGATCCCCAGTGTGGGGCGTGGAGGAGGCAGCTGATGAATGATTCTCTCTCATCATTGATGTTTCTATCTCTCTCTCCCTCTCCCTTCCTCTCTGGAATCAATAAAAGTATCTTTTAAAATAAATAAATAAATAAATAAATAAATAAAACGCCCCTAACGAACTAATGCCATGGGGTTGGCTCCATGCAGGCGGCTCCAGGGGCTGTGCGGAGCCAACCCCATGGCATTAGTTAGCAGGTTTGGATGCCTCCACCCCACCTATCACTCCATCACCGGTGGGTAAGGCCCCTGCTAAGCCGCCCTGTTGCCGGCCCAGGTGGGAGGAGAAGAAACTCGGCCCAACACTAACCAGACTGTACTTGGGGGGCTGTCAGGGCGGCTGGGAGGGTGAGGTCTCCCGGCACACGCCGCCTTGGGGAGCTGCAGCGGCTGTCCCAGGCCAGGGCCACAGACACTCGGGACCACAGCACTGGATCTGCGCTGTCCTTCCGTCTGCCCACCCCACCCAGCTACGCTCAGACACCCCCTCTGGAGCTGTGTGTGCCAGCCCTGAGCCAGGCTGTGCTCTGACAGAGCTGGGTGCCACCTCCCCCGGGCAGCCTGGCCTCCCCACGGGGTCAGGCCAGGGCCCGAAGGCCGGCCCATCCCGGGCTGACACCAGCCGCTGCCTGACCGAATGCCATGGACAGTCACCACAGGGTTCCCCAGACGAACGGAAAGGGGTCCCGCACATGCTCTGGGGAGAGGGGAGGGGGAACAGGATGCCCACAATCCCATGCCGTCGATGTTTCAAAAGGGAAAAGTTCCACAAACAACGCAGGACCCCGTCGGCAGAACAACAGGGTATCAGACTCGGGGGCACCCTGTTAGCCTTCCCGGCTGGGCCGTGTGCTGCGCTATGCAGGCCAATGGCTCTTTTTCAGAAGATGCGCCCCAAAGTGCTCAGGACAAAGTGTCAGCCGCCTGCAGTGCTCCAGACGGT
>NW_005871588.1:170611-171626 GCF_000147115.1 Myotis lucifugus | reverse complement strand
CCAGCAGCCCCGCCACCTGCACACCGGCCCTCCACCCACATCTTCCCACCCCCCTCCATCTCCTCTCTACTCACCTGTCTGTCCGGCACCATCCCTCTGTCCACCTGTCTGTCTCTCACCCACACTCCCACCCACAGCCCTGTTTCTGGGGCAAGAACAGGGGCTGCGGCTGGTGGTTCAGGGGAGGGGCTCCCGGAAGCTGGGCCGCTGCCTCCTGAGCCTGCTCCACCCAGAGCGCCTCCCTCACTGAGCCGAGGTGGTCTTTCTAGGGTGCCTCTGTGACCCCGACACCAGCCTGCTGGGCGCCCCCCCCCCCCGGCCTGCCCTCCTCCTCCTGCCCCCACCTCTGCAGCTCCTTCTCCACCTGCCGCTGGTACAGGGCCTCTTCCCGCAGGATGGCCGTCGTGTTCAGCTTCACCGGGACCTCGTTGGGCTGCGGGCGGAGGGGTGGGCTGTGATGGGGTGCCTCGGGGGCAGCCAGGGCCTCGCCCTCCGGCCCCCACCTCTGCCCCCGCCCAAGTACTTCCCTCTGTGGGGACGGGAGGGCTGTGCTCACGGCCTCTGCTCTGGCCCTCCAGCCCCAGGGGGCAGAACAGGCGAGAGGTGGGGGCTCAGGGACCCCCACACCCATCGGCCGGTCAGGAGCAGCCCTCACCTTGTAGAAGGTCAGCTTCGGACTCTGGCGGATCAGGGAAGAGCACCGCAGGCGCAGCTTCTTGGAGTCCTGTGGGGGGCGGGGGGCAGGCTGGCACCAGAGTCTGCAGGACACCCCACCCCCGTGCATTCTGGGAGGCCTGCCCTGAACATGAGCTTCCCTGATGATTAGGGCAGCGCATTGCTCCCCTAAGAAAAAGAACAACCTCCGGGGCTTCGGAGCCACACAGGTGGGCCACCAGATCCCGGGGCCGCGCCCATCATCACGGCAAGAATTCGGGTAGAACCCCGCAGCTCCATCTGCCCACGACCCCCACCCTCCTCTCACCACAGAGAAGTACGCTCAGCAATGGTGCTCGCT
>NW_005871588.1:96670-98813 GCF_000147115.1 Myotis lucifugus | reverse complement strand
GACGGGGAGCCTGCCCGGGCCTCCCGTGCCCCCCATGCCGGGCCCCAGCATGGGGCAGGAGGTCCCCAGGCTCACAGCCCCCCCTGCCTCCAGAAACTGGAGGAGCAGGACCGCAGGGCGCTGAGCATCAAGGAGCAGCTGCAGCGACAACACCGCTTCCTGAAGCGGCGCCTGGAGCAGCTGTCGGTGCAGAGCCTGGAGCGCGTGCGCACAGACAGCACAGGCTCCGCTGTCTCCACGGACGACTCGGAGCAAGGTGGGCACAGGCCGCCTGCAGCCCCAGGCTGGGGTGGGAGTGGGAGGGAGCTGGGAGGAGGGGCTGGCCAGGAGGCAGCCTGAGGGAGTGGGGGTGATGGCAGTGGGCGGCAGGTGCCCCGGTGACAGCGTGTCCCCAGGCTGTCTGAACACCTGGCGTGCAGTGCAGAAGTGATGGGAGGAGGGGGGAGGGTGACCTGCCCACAGAGGCCGTGTGCTCCGGGGCTGAGGCCCAGACCTGCAGCCCGTCTCTCCTGCACCCCCTGGAGCCTTTATTCCCCTCAAAGGCAGAGACCTGCCTTGACTTTGCCAGGAGCCCAGCTGGCACCCTCAGGGCCCAACCCCGTCCTCTCTGCTTCCCCAGAAGTGGACGTGGAGGGCATGGAGTTTGGCCCCGGCGAGCTGGATAGCGTCGGCAGCAGCAGTGACGTGGATGACCACTACAGCCTGCAGAGCGACGGCGGCTACGGGCCCCCCTGCCGGCGGCCGGCCCGCCCCGGCCTCTCGTAGGCCCGGTGCCCTCTGTCCTTGGCCTGCCTGCCGCCCAGCCACGTGCGTCAGCCCTCCGGTCCTCTCTAGCCTCTTGGTGGGTCACTGCTGTGCCATTCGGGAAGCTCCCGCAGCCTCCGGGGCTGCCGCCTCCCCCGCCTGCCGGTCAGGGCCCACCTCGCCGCCCGCCCCTCCCAGCTGGGCAGGGACCCCCGTGGGGAGGCGGGCCCAGCTCCCAGCCCTGGAGCCCAGCGTAGCCACCGTGGTCTGTTCTCCGATTCCTGATCATTCCAGAAGTATTAAATGTCGTTGCTGCAAACCCGGCGGGCGCCGTGTGCGGGGCTTACTGACCACGTGGGCAGCTCAAACCCCACCCCAGGCCCCAGGAGGAAGGAGTGGACTGAGGAAGGAAGGAAGGCGTGGCTCTCCATTCATCTGTCCATCTGTCTGTCGGTCCACGTAGGCTCCTGAAGCCTGGACAGAGAGAGCCATGAGGCAGGACGCGGGTGAGCACCCAGGGGCAGGGGGCGGGGAAGGGCCTTTGCACCCTGAGGGTGTCAGGAGCCTGGGCTGGGCTCCTGGGGCAGACCAGGCCACCCCCCACCCCCCGGGCAGCTTCCGCTTTGTTAGGTACCTCAGGTGTACGCATGCACGCACCTAGTCATGTCCACCCGCCTGCACACATGCACACACGCACACGCACACACACGTGGCCACCAGACCCAGAGGTGCCTGGGACCCAGAGGTCACCTGGGCAGCACTGGCCCTGGCCTGTGCCTGGCTCCCTCTCCCCTGTGCGTCCCCCGCTCAGTCTGCACAGGGAGGCGGCTTCTGCCCCGGCAGGGCTGAGGTGTGTGCGGGGTCCTCAGGGGACTGTCTGGTCTCCCTGTTCTAAAGGAAGGGCCTGAAAGAAACGCGGCTCCCTGCCCAGCAGCCGAGCGGCCGGGAGGGGCTTCCCGGGAGCAGGGCTTGTGGAGAGAAGCGGCCGAGGACTCGGGCGGTGCTGCCGGCGCGCCTCTATTTCCGGAACCAGATTTTTGTACTCTATTTTCCTAGTCGTGGCGTCCTTGTGTGCTGAGGGGGGGAGCCGGCGTCTCAGGGACTGGTCCGTCTGTCACCACTGTCCAAGTGTGCCTTGTGTCCTGTGTCAGGCCCCACCCCGGCCACCACCACCAGCATCTCCCTCCCACGTGCCGGCCAAGGTGTCCTCAGTGACCTTTGGAATCATCTTAGTTTTCTCTGTAACCTTTCTTAAGCTTAAACAATGCTATTTGTTTATACACAGGGTTCGAAAAATTCTTCCGGGGATCGAATAAGGTCTAGTCGATTATTACGTTAAAATACTACTCGATATCAAAATTACTGTAATCCTCGAGCCGTCGGGCAGGAGGACGACGTG
>NW_005871588.1:93203-94520 GCF_000147115.1 Myotis lucifugus | reverse complement strand
AGAATCATTGATCGGCTGCCTCCTGAATGCCCCCTACCGAGAATCAAGCCCGCACCCCAGGCATGTGCCCTGACAGAGAGAAATGAAACCATGACCTCCTGGTTCATAGGTCGATACTCACCCACTGGTCGCCATTGGCCCCGACAGAAGCTAGACCGGATGAACGCGGGTGGTCAAGTTGAAACCAGTCCCAACACACACACCTGTTTACAAACCAGGCCCTCTCTCTTCATGTATCTATATCTCTCTTTCTCTCCCTCGATCGGGCACTGCTGCTATAAAAAAACATACAAACATATATATATATATATATATATATATATATATATATATATATATATATATAATTTTATTTATTTTTTATTGATTTCAGAGAGGAAGGGAGAGGGAAAGAGAGATAGAAACATCAATGATGAGAGAGATTATTGATTGGCTGCCTCCTGCACACCCCCCACTGGGGATCAAGCCCACACTCAGGCATGTGCCCTTGACCACAATCGAACCCAGATCTCTTCAGTCCACAGGCTGATGCGCTATCCACTGAGCCAAATCGGCTAGGGCAATATATTTTTGTTGATATGAGAGACAGAGGAAGGGAGAGGGAGAGAGAGAGAGAAACATCAATGATGAGAGAAACTTGGATCGGCTGGCTCCTGTATGCCTCCTACTAGGGATTGAGCTGGAAACCTGGGCACGTGCCCTGATTGGAAATCGACCTCCTGGTTCATAGATTGATACTCAACCACTGAGCCATGCTGGCTGGGCTGCGCGCTGCTTCTTGGGGACAGCTCAGTCCCTAAGGTGCTCCATGCCGCCCAGGTGTCCTCGGTGGGTGCCCTTGGCCTGCCTTCGTGTGCCGTTCTGCACAGCAGCTGCCGGCCCTCTGGGCACACCTGAGGCACCCTCCTTGGACCTGTCCTCAGCACCCATCCCAGGAGGTCCTCCACACGGCCTCTGCCTCCTGCCCTCGGGACCTGCAGTGTGGGGAGGGGTGTGAGAAGGCGCAGCCCCAGCTGGGGACTGGCCCCAGCAGAGGACAGCGGGGGCAGAAGTGCCTGCCCAGAGGGAGGGAGAGCTGGGCACCAGAACACGGCTGCCACACTGGACACGCGGCCACAGCAAAGGAGATGGCTGGAGGAGATCCTCCGGCAGCTTTGGGGTGTCTTGGGGGGAGGATCCGAGTCCCTCCTCCCTCCCACAGCGGCAGGCAGCAATACTCTGGCCTCTTGAGCCTATGTGGGTCCCCCTGGGAGCACCCCTAGAAAACAATGACCTTCCTACTGGGATGCAGCTGGATCCAAATGTAAAGGGGGCATT
>NW_005871588.1:89389-91592 GCF_000147115.1 Myotis lucifugus | reverse complement strand
TCAGTAATTTCAAAATCACATGGAGAATTTGTGGGCCCAAGAAATGAACCAGGAGTCACTAGGCAAAGTGGGCTTCTAGAACAACCTCGTGTGCTTGGGGTCTCCCCCTCCTGTCCCCCGGGGATCTTTTTATCATCTTTACTTCTGTCTTCTCTGAGTTCCTCCTCACTGTCTATAAATATCCCTAAGTTCCTCCCATCTTAAAACAAAACAAAATCCAAGCCCTCCCCCAGCTCTGCATTCCCACCCCGCTCACCGCATCTTTCTGCTCCTCCTCTCTCTCCCCTTCAATCTTTGCCGCCTCAGCAAAGTTTCTCGAAGGCACTGCCTGCACAGCCTTCGCTTCCTCCCTACAAGCCAGCTGAGCTAGCTCGGCCCCAGGACCACCCCATCCCGGTCCCCACTGTCGGCTGAGGGGGTCCTACTGGTCCAGGCTCTAACCTAGCCTTGCAGCTCACCTGCAGGTCCCCTCTCCTCCCATTGCAGGCCGGGCACCGCCCAGTGGACCTCCCCACAGCGACTGTTTTTCAGATCATTCCCGCCTTTATTGTCTTTCAGAAGAGAAGGATAGAAAAGTAAAACAAGTGAAGAATTAATAGAAAGTATCTTCAACTCGGGATTAATTTGTGATATCTGCCTTAGGACAGTCTTTTTCTCTCTCCTTAACCGTATTAAGAAAGATTATCTGCCCTTCCCATGTCACACTGGACTAGGACATAGTCTAACGAGCCACCTTAGTCATTTGGAGTGGAGAGAAACCTTGCATATTGAGCGTTGGTTTGTAGAAGATTGGTAAATAAAAAAAGATTTTTTTTTGGTGTGTGTGTGTGGGGGGGGGCTGGCATAGATGTAAATGAGTCCCGTCCACTACAAATGAGAACCCCAAAGGTCTGGGTTCATTGGACGGTTTGCATGGAACTTGGCAGCCTCGTTTCAGCGCTTTCCTTCACTGACCGCACACAGCCTGCTTCTGGCCTCCTGCAGAAATAGCGTTCCATCCTGAGTTTAAAGCGTCTTAAAAGTTTCGCCTAAAAAACGGGATCGTGGAGGAAGTCGGCTTTTGCTTAGCGGTCAGGGGAGGGCTGACCCTCAAGCTGCTTTTGCAAAATAAAGGTCATCATGAGATCGTAGAGCGAGTAATAAAACAGGAGAGCCCAGCGCGGCTCCGATGCTTTACTCCGGGCCGCTCAGGCCCACGCCTTCTCCGAGGGGCTCTACCCGGACGCGGGCGCGGAGCCAGGGCCGCGGGGTCACGCAGCAGGCGAGCGGTAGGGCTGGGCTCCGCCCGCGCTTCCGACAGCTGGGCGGGCCGCCCCAGAAACCTTCCCATCACGGGGCGGGGGGTCGGGCCCCGGGAGCGCGGGCAAGCTGGGACCCGAAGCGGAAGGAGCCCCCGCCGCCGGGGAAAGAACCCCAGGCCTGGCCTGCGGGGCGCCAGACCGCAACGCCCAGCGGGGACCGGGAGGCCGAACTGTCCCGAGACCTCAGCCCCGCCCACAAGCACCTGGCCCCGCCCCTTCCCCGCCCCTGAGGCAGGAAGCCAATCAGCTCTCGCCCTGAAAGTAGTTGCCCGCCTACTGCGGCCCTGCGGGGTCTATTCCGCGCCTGCGCAGACAGTCGCCCCGCGGCTCCGGCTGGGTCTTCCGCGCGCGCGCGGCGCAGCACTCCCGTGAGGCAGTGCGAGGCGGGGCGCGGAGCGCGGCGGCGGCGGCGGCTGAGGGGCGCGGACTGAGCTTCCTGAGGTGAGTGCCGTCGGCCTCGCGGTCCTGGGCCGTGCGGGGCGCGGGGCTGAGGGAGCGGCGCCGACCACTCTGCCGCCTCCTCTTTTGTCCGGACGCCCCTGGGGTCTCTCAGGAGCGCGGGGAGCGGCGCAGTCGGAGTCCGCGGGGCTGGAAGCCGGGACCAGCGGCGGGGGGCGGGGGTAGGAGTGCGGGTGAGGCTGGGGGGCGCCAAGGGCCGGGGGTGAAGGCGGAGGCGCCAGGGGACGTCGGCGGGAGAGCGGGATCCGGGGGTGAAAGCGGGGGCGCGGGTGAGGGCGGGGACTTGGGGGGCGCCGGCGGGAGAGCCCGGGACTCGGGGGCGGGGATGGGGCCCCGCGCTGGCCCTGAGGCGCGGGGGTGGGGAACGGGGGCGGGGCGCCCCGAGCGCCGCACAGCGGGTGCCCCCTGGGGGAAGTGCAGCTGGGCCTGTGGCCCGGGTTCGG
>NW_005871588.1:35524-89289 GCF_000147115.1 Myotis lucifugus | reverse complement strand
GTCCAGTCACCACGGCCCAGGTCTCCCGATTGTCGGGGTGCGGGCAGTTCCCGAAGCTTCGGTTCTCCGGCACCCGGTGACCCTGCCTGGGGCGACCCCCGAGTGAATGGTGGGCACCGAGTGGGTCATTGCGGTGAGTTTTCAGTTGACATCGGGAAGGGCGCGGGGAGAGGCTGCTGAACCGCACGGTGCCTGGTCTTCCTCCTGAATTACCAATGGAGCTGCTGTTCTGTACACAGTGCGTTTGGACCGCTCTTCTTTGGGAAAACGTGAGGCTTTGGTCATTACAGCCTTAAGTCACACCCCTAGTTGTGCGTGTGCGGTTTCCCCTTCCCTGCAGACGTTTCCGAGACAACCGCCTCTGGGTTAGAGGTTACCAGTGTCGTTGGGTGTCTATCTACATTGTCCTTCTAAAGGCGCCTTCTTTGTGGTCTAACACTTGTTTTTTTCCCCCCCTAGGAGAAATCATTATATATTCTAAAAATATTTCCCCTCCCCTTCTCTATGGACTTCACATAAAACTAGCTCTGTTTGTATTTGGGTTTATTGTCTAAATATCAGTACCGTAAACCCGTGTCAGTCACACAAAAATCGGGGGAGTTAAACCATGAGTTGTGGAAAAGACTTTGTGGAAACATTAAAA
This sequence comes from Myotis lucifugus, assembly GCF_000147115.1. Taxonomy (NCBI): domain Eukaryota; kingdom Metazoa; phylum Chordata; class Mammalia; order Chiroptera; family Vespertilionidae; genus Myotis; species Myotis lucifugus. The sequence goes on along the minus strand of NW_005871588.1, from coordinate 88,646 downwards.
AAAATTGATTATCCCAAAGCTGATGTTCTTAACGGGGAAGACTTTGACTGGTTGTTTGAGACTGTCGAAGGTGGGTCATTTCTGAAATGGTTTTGTGGGACAGTGAATGAACAGAACGTGTTGTCGGAAGCAGAATTGGAGGCTTTCAGCGTTCTTCAGAAATCAGGCAAGCCCATCCTGGAAGGAGCAGCACTGGATGAAGCTCTTAAAACCTGTAAAACTTCTAATCTGAAGATACCTACCCTGGATGACAAAGACCTAGAGAAATTAGAGGATGAGGTTCGGACGCTGCAGAAATTAAAGAACCTAAAAATTCAGCGACGTAATAAATGTCAGTTGATGGCTTCGGTTACGAGGCACAAAGCTCTGAGGTTAAATGCTAAAGAAGAAGAAGCCACTAAAAAGCTGAAGCAGAGTCAGGGAGTTCTAAATGCTATGACTACTAAGATGAAGAATGAACTTCAGGCTCTTACAGATGGAGTTGCAAAATTGATGGTGTTCTTCAGACCTTCGGATTTGGGTCCAGGGACAAATCCTCTGGTGTTTTTATCTCAGATTTCCTTGGAAAAATATCTCAGCCAAGAAGAGCAATGCACAGCAGCTTTAACCTTATATACCAAAAAACAGTTCTTTCAGGGTATACAAGAAGTATTTGAAAGTTCAAATGAAGAGAATTTTCAGCTTTTAGATATACAAGCACCATCTATTTATGATAACCAAGAAATCCTTGAGGAGAGGCGGCTAGAGATGGCTAGGCTGCAGCTAGCATACATGTGTGCTCAACATCAGTTAATTCACTTGAAAGCACGTAATATGAGCATGAAATCAAGTATAAAATGGGCAGAGGAGAATCTTCATAGCTTCACTAGCAAAGTAAGTATGAGAAATGAGGCTGGATTAATATTGTAATTTTTAGTAATGGATATAATAGGTATTAAAGTGTTTTAGGAAGGAGAATATAGGAAGTCATTACATTTTCTTTGTTCAGTGCTTAGTTGTGATGTGTGTCAGTGTTTCATACAAATAGATCCTCAGTGGAGGGCAGAAATAGTAATTATAGCCCCAACCACATTATCTAACTAATTTTAAACAAAAGTATTTCTGTATTCTGAATTTGAAATTGCGTTAATTTCAGATACACTCACTGAAATTTCCTTTTTTATGATGTATGAACCTTATTTTTTTTTAAATATATATTTTTATTGATTTCAGAGAGGAAGGGAGAAAGAGAGAGAGATAGAAACATCAATGATGAGAGAGAATCATTGATTGGCCGCCTCCTGCACACCCCACACTGGGGATCGAGCCGGCATCCCGGGCATATGCCCTTACCGGGAATCGAACCGGTGACCTCTTGGTTCCTGGGTCGATGCTCAACTGCTGAGCCACACCCGGCTGGGCGATGAACCTTATTTTTAAGAGTAAAGAACCATGTTGCTGTATTGTGGTATTCTGCCTTGTTTGCTCTGACCAGGATATAGTGCTAATGAAGTCAGAGATCCAGTTCAATGGACTGGAAACCCTGATTCTTTGTTGAGAATGTATAGCTGTATTGCAGATAGTCATTTGCTGTCTTGGACAGCTTGCTTTATTGATAATTTAACTACTAGATAGTTGAGTGAAAATACAACTTTCTGAGCCCTGACTGGGTAGCTCAGTTGGTTGGAACATTGCCCCATGAGCCAAGGTTGCCGGTTTGGTCCCTGGTCAGGGCATGCACAAGAATCCACCAATGAATGAATAGATACGTGAAACAACAAATTGATGTCTCTCTGTCCTCTCTCCCTCTCTCATCTCCCTCCCTTCCTCTACCTTCCTTCCCCCTCCCTTCCTCTTTATAAAATAAAATAAATTAAAAAATATATACAACTTTCTGAAACAACACCAGCACCAAATTAGTTACTACAACCGACAAACTTTGGAATAATGTATGAAGTCCTGTCATTCTTTAGAACTGTGAAAATCAGCTGACAAACTAGGAGAATAGCTAGTGATTAATTTTGAGAAAAATTGAAATAGCATACATTTGCAATTAGTGAGTAGTGTGCTAATAATTTTTATTGATTAAGACAAGCATGACAAGATCTCTACTTTGCTAACCATTACTGTGTGTGTGTGTGTGTGTGTGTGTGTGTATACATATACATACATATATATATGGTAGTAATAGCATTAAAATATAGCAATTCATACTGGCTTTACTCTTGACTTGGTCCACACTTTTTCTTTTTAAACTGTGATTTTGGCTTTTGCTAATAGGAAATTTTTATTATTGAGCATATTATCTGCTAACCTAAAATGAAAAGTGAAAATAATTTTAACACTGTTTGAATTTTATACATACAGTTTGAAATATAATTGCTTTCTTTGTGTAGGTTCTTGGAAAAGATCATTTGGATGCTAAAATTTCTAGCTTGAATACTCAGATTCTGAAACTCGAAGAACAGATTACTCATATAAAAGACAAAAGTTTGCCTGCTGTGGTAAAAAAGAATGCCCAGTTGTTGAATATGCCAGTTGTGAAGGGAGATTTTGATCTTCAGATTGCCAAACAAGACTATTATACAGCAAGACAAGAGTTTGTTATAAATCAATTGATAAAGCAAAAAGCATCATTTGAACTTCTGCAGTTATCATATGAAATTGAAATGAGAAAGCATTGGGACATACATCGTCAACTTGAAAAATTGGTTCATGAACTTAGTCAAAGTAATATGATGCTCCATAAGCAATTAGAAATACTAGCTGACCCATCAGTATCTCAGCTGATAAATCCAAGGAATACCATTGATACCAAGGATTATTCTACTCACAGGTATGCTTCATTGTTTCTGTTGTAAGTAATTATTTTTCCTTTTGTTTTGTAAAATACTAGAGAGAATTTGAGTGGAAATTGTGGAAGGTTAAAAAATTCTTTGCACTCCATTTTTGGCCTTTTTATTCTCCCACTTTTATATCCCTCTTTTTTCTTTTTTAATTACTTGCTCCCTTTACCATTCATGTTAAATGTGGAAGTAGCTTCTGTAGAGCTGAGAGAATTGGGTTGGAGGAATGAATATATACCAGGTCTTAATCATCTTTAACACCATTAGATGCTTTATTATAGATTGGGGGCAAGAGTTTACAGCAAGAAGTTTGAATACAGCTTATGTACAATAGATATTGCTGGATAGAGAATTGACTGCATTTGGAGAAGGTAGCAGTAGAGAGGGGAGAAGACTTCAATTTTGTGTCTAGTCAGGTGAATCACTGAGAATGAATGCTAGCTCCCCACCTTTTCTGAATGTAAGCAATTGATGGTATGGGTATACTGAAATTGGAGGGCTAAAGTAGTCAAAGGCCTTGCCTGGCTGGTGTGGCTCAGTGGTTGAGTGTCAACCTAAGAACCAGGAGGTAATGGTTCAATCCCGATCAGGGCACATGCCCCGGTTGGGGGATCGATCCTCAGTAGGGGCATGCAGGAGGCTTCCGGTCAAGGATTCTCTCTCATCATTGATGTTTCTATCTCTCTCTCCCCCTCTCCCTTCCTCTCTAAGATCAATAAAAATATATTTTTTAAAAAAACTAACAAAAACAAAGGTCTCAAAAATCTGGATCCTATTCCTGATTTTTCTCTAGGACAAGAGGAAAATCATCTAATCCTTGGTGTGTGTGTGTGTGTGTTTTATTAATGAAACAGGGGGCCTAGATAGGGCTGCCTCATTGCAAAATTTCAGAGGGTGGCATTGACATCATGATTTATGTGAATGTTGTCCCCTGGAGTTGTATAGTTCCCACAAGAACAAAGTTGGCAGTCTTGGGCTTGAATAGTTTTATGAAATCTGTTGCAACTTGTTAAAATAATTAAATATGTATCAGCTCTACAGAAGCTTCTTCCACATTTAACATGAATATATATTATATATATAATTATATCCTATATAATAAAACCCTAATATGCAAATCGACCAGTCGCTATGATGCACACTGACCACCAGGGGCAGGCTATCAACGGTGGCGATTGGGCAGGGGTGGCCAGCGGGTGGTGCCAGGCCGCCAGCCAAAGGGGGGGGCAAGGGGGGCACGGCGATCACCCCATCCACTGGTTGCCCCACAGATTGGCTCTGATTGCCAGCCAGGCCTAGGGACCCTACCCTATATACAGTGGGGCCTTGACTTACGAGTTTAATTCGTTCCGAGACCGGGCTTGTTAAGGAGCTCGTTAACTCAAATTACTCTGTCAATGCAAAAAATTGGCCGAGAGACAGCTGGTATCTCAAAAAACTCGTTAGGACACTCGTAAGTCAAGGCCCCACTGTATTGGGAACAGTCTCTTAGATTTAAAAATTAAAACCTGGCAAGGCTACTCTAACATTGAAAAAAACAGGATGATGCAGCGATGACATGCATGGACTCTGGCTTGCACATTTTGTGGTCAGCCCTGATTCTGACACAACTGTTTGACAAAGTCAATTACTTAACTTCTCTCTGCGTAAGTTTTTCCACCCATAAGAAGGGGAAAATGGTACTACTGCCTCAGAAGAATCATGTTATGTACTACTTTTTATAATCAGGGCAAAATAATGTAGCTGCCCATACAACAGCAAGATGCCTTTCACCTGTATGAAAAGTATGGTCACTGGTGCATGCAGCGTCCCAGATTGTGAGGGGGATGTCTGACTGCCGGTTTAGGCCCAAGGGCACAGGCTGGGCTGAGGGACCCCCCTGCATGAATTTCATGCACTGGGCCTCTAGTATATATATAAAATTATAAGGAAAAGAGCAGACCCTTTTGGTCAGATATGAAGTGCTGTCTCATTTTTCCACTTGCCCAGTAGGATTTTCCTGCCATTAATGTTTGAAGTGGTAAAGTGGCCTCCTGGCTCATTAAGACTAAAGTAGCAAGTTTGCTATTACTATTTCTGTACCTCTTTGTTGTTTACTTTTTAAACATTTTACTTAAAAAAATGTTTTTATTGATTTTAGAGAGAGAGATAGAAACCCCGATGCTAAAAGAACATTGATCGACTGCCTCCTTTATGCCCCCTACTGCTGAACCCTCCCCCCTCTCCCTCCGCAACTGGGGCATGTGCTCTGACCGAGAATTGGGAATCAAACCGTGACCTCCTGGTTCATAGGTCGACACTCAACCACTGAGCCACGCTGGCTTGGCGAAATAGTATTTTAGTTGGAATATTTTCAGTTGCTTGGTGTAACAGCAGACAGATTAATATTTTTTTTTTAAATATATTTTATTGGTTTTTTACAGAGAGGAAGGGAGAGAGATAGAGAGCTAGAAACATCGATGAGAGAGAAACATCGATCAGCCGCCTCCTGCACATCTCCCACTGGGGATGTGCCCGCAACCCAGGTACATGCCCTTGACCGGAATCGAACCTGGGACCCTTGAGTCCGCAGGCCGACGCTCTATCCACTGAGCCAAACCGGTTTCGGCAAGATTAATATTTTTTTAAGTTGTTAGCTATCCCAAAAGATGTCCCCATACAGTGGATTGTAATTTTGAAAACTATACTGACTTTAGGGTTTCTTTCTCTAATTTTTATTTTCACATTTTAGGCTTCATCAGCTTTTAGAAGGAGAGAATAAGAAAAAAGAATTGTTTATAACCCATGAAAACCTGGAGGAAGTGGCTGAGAAATTAAAACAGGATGTTTCTTTAGTACAAGATCAATTGGCAGTATCTGCTCAAGAACATTCTTTCTTTCTGTCCAAACTGAATAATGATGTGGACATGCTTTGTGATGTTTTGTATCAAGGAGGAAACCAGCCTTTGCTTAGTGATCAGGTGGGTGCTTGCCATACATAGTATTTAAAAGTGGTTTAAAAATAATGTTCATTGTAAAAGATACTAAAGAAAATGTTCATATGAGGAAAATATTACCCCAAATCCTGTTGCCCTAATACAAAGTTTATTTTTTTATATATCATATTTTTTGTTCACATGTAGATACATTTTTTCAGATAGTTTTTATAGTGGACACAAAATTCTTAAATTTATAAAGTATTTCAAACATACAAGGAAATGTAATACTAATGCTAAGAATTAAAATAGTAATAATAAAACCACCCCTGTATTTTTTTTCATCTGCCTTAGCAAATACAGGATTAGAGTTATATCTTTAAAATACTGTATATACTTAGTAATAGAATGCTCCTCGTAATAGTGTTCCCCTCTCTTCTATTCTTACTTTATCATTTGCTTGCTTTTATTTGTAGTTTTATTAGACATATATTCCTATACTATATTGTACGTTTTGAACTTTATATACATGGTATTATTTTGTATGTATTATTCAGTAACTTGTTTCTTTGTTTTTTTTTAAATCCTCACGCGAGGATATGCTTTAATTGATATATATATATATATATATATATATATATATATCTATATATCTATTTTTTTTTTTTTTTTCCGAGAGAAACATTGATGTGTATGTGCCCTGACCAGGAATTGAACCCTCAACCCTTTGGTCTGTGGGCTGCTGCTCTAACCATTGAGCAACCGGCTAGGGCCACAAACTTTTTAGGTTGATGTAGTTGGTTATTCAGTTTGTTCTATAATTTAGTTGTAATTCCAGTTTGGTCCTGGGAGGAGGTAAGTGTAACTTCCATCTACTCTACTGTCATCTGGGATCTCCAATTGATTTTTGGATTTTTTGGTTTTGTCAGGTCCTCAAGTAAAGTATGAGTATATGTTACTTGAAGAAAACCCACTACTGAATAAACTTACCAGTGTTCCTTATACAGTTTTGGACATGTCCATAGCACAAGTCTAAATAATTTTCTTAATTTTTAATGTTACAGTACTCTATTGATTTAATTATTGTATCATAATTTCTGTAACCAGTTCATCATTGCTAAATACTGTGATAGTTTTTTTCTTGTTTGCTCTTGAATGACATCATATATATCTTGTGTATATAGTCTTTTGTTGTTGTATACTTTCATTTGGATGAATTCTTGGAAGTAGATTATTGGGTTTCTTGAATGTGCACTTTTTTTTTTGCCTTTGATACTGCCATATTGCTTTTTAAAGCCACCAGTATAATTTAAATGTCAACCGTTGATCATATGGTATACTATCAATTTATGAATTGCTAAGAAAAAAACTTTTTCTGTTAAACTGACACAATACATTCTTATTTAGATTTTTTATTTTATACTTATATCTTTTAGGTGTAAATAAACAAATTTTTATCATATTTTGAATATACATTAAAAGGGGAAAATTAGCCAATTTAAATATGGTATTCTTAAAGCTCCACATTTAGTCCAATTATTCTATGTTGTTGGGTTGTTTTTTTTTAATTCCTCACTAGAGTATATTTTTTTCCATTGATTTCTGTAGAGAGTGGAAGGGAGGGAAGAGAGAGGGGGAAAGAGGGAGAAACATTCACCTGAGAGAGACACATCAATTAGCCGCTTCCCACCACTACTAGTTCCTTGACTGGGAATTGAACCCAAGGGCTGATGCTCTAAACCACTGTGCAACTGTCCAGGGCTTTGTATGTTATTTTTTGATTCAAAGTTGTAGTCTGTATTTTTTCACAATAAACATTAAGAATGTTGGCGATGCCCTGGCCAGTTTGGCTCAGTGGATAGAGCGTCGGCCTGTGGACTGAAGGGTCCCAGGTTCGATTCCAGTCAAGGGCATGTACTTTCTCTCTCATCGATGTTTCTAACTCTCTATCCCTCTCCCTTCCTCTCTGTAAAAAATCAATAAAATATATTTAAAAAAAAAAGAATGTTGGCGATAGCAAAACAAAAACAATAATCAGATTAAAAAGTAGGCTAATGACTTGAATGGATATTTCTCCAAAGAAGACATACAAATGGCTAACAGGTCATCAGGGAAATGCATCAAAACCACAGTGAGATACTACCTTAAACCTCTTGGCTATTATCAAAAAAGTAAAAGACAGGAAGTATTTGTGAGGATGTGGAGAAACTGAAACACTTGTACGCGGTTGGGGGAAGTGTAAAGTGGTGCAGCTGCTGTGAAAAACAGTTTGGAGGTTCAGCAAAACTGTAGAACTACCCTGTCACCCAGCAAGCCCACTTCTGGGCATTTAAACTAAGGAATTGAAATCAGGATCCCAAACAGATATTAGCACTCACATGTTCATTGCAGCACTACTGAGAATAGCCAAGGTGTGAAAACAACCTAAATGTCTATCAGTGGAAGAATGGATAAAGAAAATGTGGTATATACATACAATGGAATATTTCTCAGCCTTAAAATCCTGCAATATGTGACAACATAGATGAACCTTGAGGAAATTATGCTACGTGAAATAAGCTAAGTCACAAGACAAATGCATGATTCCACTCGTGAGATATGTAAACTAATCAGACCCATAGAAGCAAAGAGTAGAATAATGGTTGTTAGAACTGGGGAAGGGGAAATAGGGAGTTGTTAATCAGGTATAAAGTTTCAGTCATGCAAGTTGAAAAAGTTCTAGAGGTCTGCTGTCTAACACTGTGCCTATATTTAACAGTACTGTACTGTCCTCTTAAGAGGGGAGATCTGTTAAGTGTTCTTACCACAATACATTTTTTTTTTTAATGTTGGTGATACAACATTTCTTATGAATATGTCTGGTCAATAACAGTTACATGGTGCTCTCCAATATAAAATGCATGTTAATTTCAGATATGTTAACATGTGAAACACTGTATTCTAAAATAGGATGATTTCACTAAATCTTATTGGGGTGTCATGATTCAGTGTTTTTCCCTAGCCCAGTGAGGTACAAAATGCCATCCATTTTAACTTACATTTTTATTGTTAATGAAGTTGAACATTTTCAGTATTTATTGGAGTATTTTTTTAGCAATTGTTATTAGGATCTTTAGTATTGAAATTAAAGGTGAGATTGTTTCTCATTGTATTAAGGTTTACCAAATTTTTCCTCCAAAGGAAACCACTTAATGTAGGTACTACTTGATTTTTTTAAAATGTAATTTAAGTATTGCTGTCTGATATTTATGACATGTTAAGCTGTCATTCTTGAACTTGTACATTAGAATTACCAGGCAGCCTATTGAAATGTAGCTTCCTGGTCCTGTTGCAGAGTTTGAGTAATTTACCTTTTTTTTTTTTTTTAATCCTCATCTGAGGATATTTTTTCCATTGATTTTGAGAGAGAGTGACAGAGAGGGAGGAGGGGGGAAGAGAGAGAGAGAGAGAGAGAGAGAGAGAGAGAGAGACACTTTGACATGAGAGAGACTCATCATTTGGTTGCCTCTGCTCTTGCCCGGACTGGGGCCAGGTACCTGCAACCAAAGTATGTGCCCTTGACCAGGAATTGAACCTGCAGTTCTTCATCTGTGGGCTGACACTCTAACTACCGACCAAACGGGCCAGGGCCAGAGTTTGAGTAATTTGGTGTGGAGTGAGGTATAGGAATCTGTATTCATAACAAGTACCGCAGGTTATAACCATGCTGAGAACCTGTGGAAGGTTATGAGGGAGGTAGAGCTGCAGGTTTTCTGAGAACCTCTTTGGTAGGTAATACTGGCTGTAAGTTCATAGGAGTAGATACTTGGTTAGAACGCCATGGAAACTTGGTAATAAGCTGCTTTTAATGTTAGGAACTGAGAAGGATTGTTGAGTATCACGTGTAGTTTTATCTTCTACAACAATTTGAAAAAAAGGAAAAAATGGAGATTTTTGTTGAGGTAATTCTTTTTCATTGGTATTCCTTTATTTCAAGGCTTTCTCAGTTCCTCTTAATGTCTAGAATAAACAGAGATTAGGTTAAAACAAGGTTTGATTAATCAGAATGTAAGCTCCATGAAGGAGATGTGTTCTTTCTTACAATCCAGAGTTAAAACAGTACTTGGAACATGGCAGGCATTCAAGAATACTAGTATTTGTTGAACGTATGAGTGTGCAGAACAGTTTTTACATAACAGATACTCTTCAGAGAGTAAGAGTTTGCTTTGAATCACTTAAAATTGCCTGTCAGTAGTAGCTGCAATTGATCTTACGTAAAATTTATATTAAACCTATGGATTTTTAATTGAGGGTCATTTACTGTTAAAATTGTGGGAATGATTACATCATTTATATTTTTTCCATATAAGTTGCATTTTAAATTTATAACTGGTGTTGCAAATAGAGCTCTTGCATTAAAAGCATTTTAATTTTCCTTTTAGGAGTTAACGGAGCAGTTTCATCAAGTTGAGTCTCAACTGAATAAGCTAAATCATCTTCTCACTGATATTCTTGCTGATGTAAAGACAAAAAGAAAAATTTTGGCATCTAATAAACTGCATCAAATGGAAAGAGAATTATATGTATATTTTTGTAAAGATGAAGATTATCTGAAAGAGATCGTGGAAAATTTAGAAAACCAATCAAAGATTAAGGCTGCTGATCTCAAAGAATGAAAATTACTACATACTGAATCTTTACTACATAGGCTATGTTTTAATGTTTTACATATCAGGAGGAGAATATAGCTAATAAACACTAAGAATTTAAATTCGAGGTCAATGGAACATTTAATTTAACGAATTCAAGTATTATATCAGTTTTTTTTTTCTTTCTATAACATGTTTCTTCAGAGTCAGTGCTTAATATGACTTGAATATCTGCTTGGTGCCACTCAGTCCTGGTAACTTTGTACTTACAAGAAAAACACATTACAGTAGCTGTCCCCTATCTGCAGTTTTGCTTTCTGCTGTTTCAGTTACCTGCAGTCAACTATAGTCTGCAAATACATGTGGGAAATTTCAGAAATAAACAGTTCATAAGTTTTTTTGTTATTTTTAAAAATACACATATTTTTATTGATTTTAGAGATGAAGGTAGAGAGAGAGAGAAACATCGATGATGAGAGAGAACCATTAATCAGCCACCTCCTGCACCCCTCACCAGGGTTCAAGCCCACAATCCAGGCATGTGCCCTGACCAGGAATTGAACCGTGACCGTGTTCATAGGTCAATGCTCAACCACTGAGCTTAGGCCAGTTCATAAGTTTTAAATTATGTGCTGTTCTGAATAGTGTGATGAGATTTCACGCCCACCTGCTCTCTCTAGTCTGGGACGTGAATCATCCTTTTTTTCAGCATGTCTACACTGTATGCTACCTGCCTGTTAGTCACTTAACTGTCTTGCTTATCGGATCAGCTGTTACAGTGCTTATGTCCAAGTCACCCTTACTTTACTTAATAATAGCCTCAAAGTGCAAGCGTAGTGATGCTGGCAATTGTATGGCCAAAGAGAAGCCATACAATTCTTCCTTTAAGTGAAAATGTATGTACTGTAAAGGAAAAAGTGTGTATAGGGTTCTGTGTTTTTTTTAATAGAGTTGTATACTTTATTAATTTTTTTAGAAATAGAAATATTCTGCTGTTAAATGTTTTTAAATTTTGTAGAACTTTGAATCAGCATTGTTAAAGCTGTAAGCTTAATATATGGGATAGCTAAGTCTATATTTGACTGTAAAGTAAAATTCTGCCACTCTGACTGTATTCCCTCATCATTTTCTACTATAGACTTTGAGACTTAATGTTCTTACTTAGACCACAGCAAAAGTCAAGTCTCCTTGGCCCATTGTTCATTTTACAGACTGGGTCCTGGGGCCTCAGAATTTCTGCCAGACATTTCAGCACTGCTTTAACTTCAGTGTGACTTACACATGAATGACTTTCAAATGAAATTTCAAAATTCCTTAGAAGTGCTTGCTCAAAGGATGCGTAATGCTTTTTTAAAATAATCCTCACCCAAGGAGTGAGGATATTTTTTCCACTGATTCTAGAGAGAGTGGAAGGGAGGGAGGCAGGGAGAGAGGGAGAAATGAGGTGACAGAGACACATCGATTAGTTGCCTCCGACACACGCAGCTACTGGCAGTGGGGATTAAACCTGCAACCCAGGTACATGCCCTTGACCAGGAATCAAACCTGAGCTCCCCCCTCTCCTTGTGCAGGCGAGGCTTTAACCACTGAGCCACACCCACCGGGACAGGTGCATAATGCTATTTTAATTAGTTTCTTTGGTGTGAAAACAATGTTGGACTGTAATAGGATACAAGTATACAGCATTTGAACAAACAGAAGTTAAGAGTTGGTATGAAATAATTTGAAGTAGCTTATCAGTTATTGCATCAAATGCTTCTTTAATGTCTGATTTATACATGGCCTCTCTTATATACCATGTGAGTTTTATAGAAAGATACAGATATTACTTAAGAATGACCTGCTCTTGATATCTAAAAACCTATAATGTGATCTTTATGGAATTTTCAACCATAACTATCAGAAAATGGGTTGCAGAGGTGACAGATGAGCCCTGATAATTTTTGTAATGGGTTGAACAAAACTGTTTGGCCAATTATTGTATTTGTACATTATTTAAAATTTATGAAGTAAATCTTAATATGCTTGAAAAACATTTTCCCCCGATTCTACCTTGGACTAGATAATGAAAAATTTTCTTTTCTCCAGCAATATGGAAAAGTATGTCACCTGTTTCCTGGTTATTGAAATAAATTCTGTTAAGATTAGTGCCAAATATGTTAGATGACCAACCAGCTATTTGGTGATTTGTTCTGTGGCTTCCAGACCTTCATGTTCTCAGCCCAAGGGGCCCAGTATAGCTGAGCAGAGGGAGTGAAAGGATGTCAGGCGGTGTGTCATCATGCCAGTTAAAAATAACTATGTTATTAGGTTTGTATATTTGAAGACTATAATAACTGAAACTAGGAAGTATTAGAGTAAATTGCTTCACAATTGATTAACTAGAAAATACGTTCTTTGTTACTTATATATCACTACAGGCCCAGTGCATGAAATTCATGCACAGGTAGGGTCCCTGCCGGCTGCTGGCTTGGGCCTTCCTTCATTCTGTGCCGCCCCCTGGTGGTCAGCGCACGTCATAGCGAGTGATCATACTCCTGGTAGGTTGAACTCCCGAGGGGACACTGCATATTAGGCTTTTATATATATAGATAATACCCCAAATGAGCCTCTAACCCAGCCGTGGGCAAACTACGGCCCGCGGGCCGGATCCGGCCCGTTGAAATGAATAAAACTAAAAAAAAAAAAAAAAGACCGTACCCTTTTATGTAATGATGTTTACTTTGAATTTATGTTAGTTCACACAAACACTCCATCCATGCTTTTGTTCTGGCCCTCCGGTCCAGTTTAAGAACCCATTGTGGCCCTCGAGTCAAAAAGTTTGCCCACCCCTGCTCTAACCATTACTTTCTTCTTACGATCCTATATGTAAATGGGACAGTTTATTTCTACTTCTTGTGGTTTTTAATATAAAAATTTTTATGAAAGTCAGTACATAAAAAATTTCAGATTTCTTGTTTATTTTGAAGGCTCAAAATTAATATATAGGTATTATGTTTATCTTATGTTTAGGATTTTATGAAAATGGAAAATTATGAGGCATTTGTAGGCTTTGATCTCTGTCAGATGCCACTTTCCAGTGTTGCTCAGAAGATTATGTCTGCTATGCATTCAGGTGATTTAGTGGAGTCTAAGAATTGGAGAGAGAGTGAAAAGAGTGAGTAATATTTATGAACCTTTCTGTCATTTGTTACTTTGGTGTTATTAATTCTTAAGACTAAGAGTTTGAAAATGAAATGTAGCAAAATTATTCTATAAAACTTAAATTGTGTGGGGAAGCTCCTGCCTACGAACAAGTGGAGTCCAGCTTTCCCGCACTTTACCTGCATTCAGTGATGACTGAGCTGCTGCTCCCTTAGCCCTTGTTTTTCAGTGTAACACTTCCTTGCCCCAGGCACTGCTGTCAGACATTCCCTTAGATCTCATCAGCTGTAAGTAACTTCAGAAGACATGGGCTCCTCCACAGTGCCTGTGCTTCAGCCTTAGCTCTCGAGTCATTGAACCTGTCCACAGTACAGTCAGCCCTCCATATCTGCAGGTTCAGCCAACTGCAGATAGAAATATTAGCAAACAATTAAAATCCCAGAAAATTCCAGAAAGCAGGAAAACTTGAGTTTGACATGCACCCGGTACTATGTTGAGTCCTCCCAAATGAAATGATGTCTAGGCATACCCTGCTGTGGTCTTTATGCCAGTATAGGTTATATGTAAATACTATGGCATTTTATGTAAGGGATTTGAGTATCCACGGATTTTGGTAGCCCTGGGAGTCCTGGAACCCATCCCCTAATGATACTGGATGATTGTATTTGCTTATTGTGTATGGTGGACAAGAGAAGTGTTTTTTTGTTTTTGTTTTCTAAGTTTTTTTGTGAATCCTCACCTGAGGATATTTTTTCCATTGATTTCTTTTTTAAGAGGGAGGGAGAGAGAGAAACATTGATGAGAGAGACATTAATTGGTTGCCACCTGCATGTTCCCTGATGGGGACTGGGGATCGAACCTGTAACCCAGGTACGTGCCCTTGACCAGGAATCAAACCCAAGACCCTCTGTCTGCAGGCCAATGTTCTAACCACTGAACAAAACCTGCCAGGGCAAGAAGTGTTCTTGACTATATATATATATATTACTGCCATAGAAATACGTAAACTCTTAGGGGGCAAAGGTTGGTGAATCTTTGTATATATGTTCATGACGTGGTATAATAGTAAAAGCTGTGACATATGCTCATAAATGTGACTGAAATGTTTTGGACACTTTTTTCACTAGCAAAGTAGTTTTTATTTTAAATTTGTAAGTCTGGGCCAATAAGTTGTTTGTTTCTTTTCTCCAGAGTAAGTTATAAGTGAGTGAGATATAATTGAGTAATTATATTGAGATGAAATAATTGAGAGTATTGACAAACAGTGCAAACACTGTTATAAATGAAGTTTCTTAATTAAGATATAATCGCACTTAACACTTCACTCCATTTATATTCAAGCATCTGTTGCTTGTGTGTCTTATAGAAGTTACGAATAAAGTAACTGGTAAGGATTTTTGGGTGTGGACTACATACCTAGTGTTTTAGGGGGATGATGCTGGTGGCGGGAATAGTAACAAAAGACAAAAAGTTAATCATTGAAGAGCTTTCTCCTTTATTCTGTATAGATTTGCTTCCTAAAAGGCAGTGTGCACTTGACAGTTGGAACTGTGCCCCTTCAGTAACGGGTCAGGAAATGCCTCTGGTAGGTAGTTACAGTGGGAGTCTCTGGAGGAAAATTTCACCCAGCTCACAAACTCTCTCGTCATAGTCTTAAAACACCCTGTTAGATCCCTAGTTTTTATAAATTTATTGAAAAGACAGATAATAGAAAAATAAGTTTTTATTTTTTGTCAGGTGTTTTTGATTTGGAAAAAGTGGGTTTTCACAAGGATTCTGTTATCTGTTGTCACGTAACACCATCACTGCAAACTTAGTGACTAAAAACAACACATTTGATATCTCAGTTTCTGTGGGTCGGGAGCCGGGCACAGTTAGCGGAGGCATCTGCAAGGCTATGGTGCAGGTGTCAGCCAGGCTTGGAGTCTCACCTGAGGCTCAAATGAAGCATTCGCTTCCAAGTTCACACGGTTCTTGGCAGAGTTCAGTTCTTTTTACGTAGTTGTGACCATAGGCACCTTTTCATCATATAGGCGCTTGCTTTTTCAAAGAGAGCAAGAGTGTGTCCCTAGCATGGCTGACATTACAGTTTTATGTGGCATAATCACAAATATCCTGTCCTTTATTCTGTTGTTTAGAAGTGAGTCAGCAAGTCGCATCTGCACTTGGGGGAAGGAGTTTACAGGGGCATGAATACTAGGAGGCATGGGTCATGGGACCGACCACCTTAGAGTCTGTCTGCCTCTGAGTCTCACCAGTTTTATTATTTCACCAGAGGCCCGGTGCACAAATTTTTGCACCAGTGGGGTCCCTCTGTCTGGCCTGCAGGATTGAGCTGAAACCAGCTCTCTGACATCCCCTGAGGGGTCCCTGATTGCAAGAAGGCACAGGCTAGGCTGAGGGACCCCACCGGTGCACAATCGGGGCCGGGGAGGGACGCAGGAGATTGACCAGCTGGGGAGGGGCCACGGGAGGGCTCCAGGGAGTGTCCAGCTCGTCTTGCTCAGTCCTGATCAGCTGGACCCCAACAGCAAGCTAACCTACCAGTCCCCTGGTGGTCAGTGCACATCATAGCGAGCAATTGAGTGGCCTTAGCATATCATTAGCATATTACGCTTTGGTTGACTGGATGATCGGACACTTGGCATATTAGGCTTTTATTATATAGGATAGGAATTTGAATTAAAGTTGGATTGCTTGTGGGTTACTGATGAATGATGCTGGATGTAAGACCTAATGATTCTTGGGTTCTTTGTCACATGCTGAGCTGTTCTTATCTCTTAAAAGCATTTAACTTCTGAAAGCGCATTTCATACCAAGTACATACCAAACTTGCACTCAGAAATCAATGAGAATAAGCTACAGCCCTAACTAGTTTGGCTCAGTGGATAGAGCAGTGATGGCGAACCTATGACACACATGTCAGAGGTGACACGCGAACTCATTTTTTTGGTTGATTTTTCTTTGTTAAATGGCATTTAAATATATAAAATAAATATCAAAAATATAAATCTTTGTTTTACTATGGTTGCAAATATCAAAAAATTTCTATATGTGACACGGCACCAGAGTTAAGTTAGGGTTTTTCAAAATGCTGACACGCCGAGCTCAAAAGGTTCGCCATCACTGGGATAGAGCGTCGGCCTGCGGACTGAAGGGTCCCAGGTTCAATTCCAGTCAAGGGCATGTACCTTGGTTGCGGGCACATCCCCAGTAGGAGGTGTGCAGGAGGCAGCTGATCGATGTTTCTCTCTCATGGATGTTTCTAACTCTCTATCCCTCTCCCTTCCTCTCTGTAAAAAATCAATAAAATACATATTTTTTAAAAAACTACAAATATTTGGTTTACAAACACTAAAATAAAAGCAAACATTATTAATGTTATATGTCACTTTGGGGTCTACTTTTCTGATCTGCTAGACTACTTGAGGTATCTCGAGACACATATTCAGTAAGAATTGGACTGCATAAACTTTTTGCAAGATTGATCTCTTATTTTAAAACCCTTTGCTGAGAGGAAGAAAAAAAGATGCAAAAACTAAAAATATGACTTAATACCCTCTCCTTGCTCAGCAGTAACCATTATCCTGACATTTTATGGCAATCTTTTCTCACGTCTTGATCACAGGCATCTTGTATTGCTCCAAAAGCCTTTTGGCAAAGACTATGTGTTTGCCACAACAGAGTCCTTCCTTTCTGCGGCACACGATCAGACTGCATGGCTCAGTCTTCTTACAGTCAGGTGTGGCCAAGTGGCAGGTTCCTGTCAGTGGTACATGCATGCCATTTCCAGGGTAGTCCTGGGAACATCCAGCTTGCTTCCTTGCTGGCCACCTCTTGCCTTCCCTCCAGTTGCAACCTGAAACGACTCCTTCCCAGCCCTGCAGATGATAACAGTATCCTAGTGGATCGTGGAACTCCGTGCTGGACAGAAGCGGGTCCCAGAGTGACTTCATGAGCAGCTGCACCACCAGCTGAGGCCACTCACCTCGACCTGAGAAATAAACCTGCTCTTTGTTCTTTAAGCCCTTGTATTGTATTGTTGGGTCTTTTGTGAAGAGTAGTTCAGCTTTTTACCCTAATTCATACACGTTTAAACTAGATTCAGAATTGGGTTCATCTGACTTGAGTTTTCATTGGCATTTTATTGTTCAGTAATGCTACTGAGAGTCTTTGGTAAATACTGGGAGGAGGAGTTTTCAGGGTGTTTTGGGGCCGACCTGGTGCTGTACATATGATTAAGAACATATTTATTAGAATACACCTGTGTTTTTTCTAAGTACCTATAGAGATCAAGTAATGTTTTCTAGCATACATTTATCCAGGTTCTTTTTTATTTAACTTGAGAGAGCTTAGAGGTGAATTTGGTGTTTTCTAGTAAAATAAAAATATTTTTACAGACATTGCAAATTAGGAGTTTGAGGCCCCTGAAGGTAGATATTTGTCAAAATCCAATTCATTTATGTGAAATGTTTATTTCCATCATCTCGTGGAAATCTTTGCAATTTTAAGGACAGATAACAAAGTGACAAAATAGATCTATTTTGGTTATATTCATTCTAGTCGAGAGTATATGGATAAACAATTTATATTTTTATTTCTTTTTTTTTAATATATTTTTTATTGATTTTTTACAGAGAGGAAGGGAGAGAGATAGAGAGTTAGAAACATCGATGAGAGAGAAACATCGACCAGCTGCCTCCTGCACATCTCCTACTGGGGATGTGCCCGCAACCCAGGTACATGCCCTTGACCGGAATCGAACCTGGGACCCTTCAGTCCGCAGGCCGACGCTCTATCCACTGAGCCAAACCGGTTTTGGCTATATTTTTATTTCTATCCCATAAACAAAACTCTTATTTTCAATCACAGCAAACCCTGCCAGGTGTTGATTTCAGTTCGCTCTGCCCTGCTTCAGGACCGTTTTCTCTCTCCCTTGGATTTGCAGTAGTTTCCTAATTGCTGTTTGCCTTCATTTTGTTGCGTTTGGTCTTGCCTTTGTGAGAATTAGCTCAGCTCTTGTACTTGCTCTCTGCACAATTTATCTTTGGAAACATCCCATGTACTCCTACAAGGCCCTCGCCTGCCCTTTTTAGTCTCGTCCCTCCACTTTCTTTTTGCCACGTTCAGATTAGACTGTAACTTCCAAACCTGTGACATTCCCAACTTTCTACCTATCTTTTTTCTTTCCTTCACTCACGGCTGAGTGGTGAGATCAGCATTTTACCAGGTTCTGCTCAAGTACTTCATCATCAGCTTGCGGCTCAGTTTAGAGAATTACTGTGAAGTGTTTTGGGTGCTTTAACTGTTGCTCTGCTCCCCAACCTCTCCCCCTGAGCTCCCAGTAAACTTCCTGCGGGCACAGCTCAGTCTGGTTCCCAGGGACCCTGATCTGCTGCAGTTGGTGCAGGGAGCGGTGTGAGAAAGCAGACATGGTGTTCTGGAGGTTGGGCCCTCAGGTAGGCCAGCCCGGTGACGTCATAGCAGTTGTAGTTGGAATGCCAAGGGTGGCAGCGCAGCTAAAACGGTCACTGGGGGTGCTGGGTCTGTACCAGTGACTGCTATTTCTCTGGCTGCTGGGACACCGTGGAATTGGGGACCGTGGCTGCGAATAATAGTCCTTTGGGAAAAGACAGGCTGAGCGTGAATACTTAGCAATGAAAGGCTAAATGTGATCACCAGAGGGCTTCCCTGGGAGCCTACAAGCAGACCACCTGCAGCCACAGCCAGGGCTAGTCCGAAGATGTGTGGAGCCGGGAGCTCTGAGAAGGTTGGATTCTCACTCAGCCCTGACAGGTGTGCTGCCTCAAGGTCAGGCCGTGGTCCAGAAGAGGGGCCAGGCCCTGAGATGTGCATTGAAATCTCGCGTCTCAGACATCTCTGGCACCTGCACAAGTGGCTGCTCCTCTGTTAAAGGCCAGTGTTCCAGCCCCGCACACAACAGGCTTGTCCTGAAAAAAGAATTCCTGCTCCCTCAGGAACCGCCGCCTCCTCTCCTGGCCATTGAGTCATCATATCCCGGCACAGGTACCGGGCCTGCTGAGGGAGTGTGTGGATGTGCGGGTGGCAACAAGAGTGATCTGAGAGGAGAACCAAGATGGCGGCATACGTAAACACCGGAGTTTGCTGCCTCGAACAACCACTTCAAAAATACAACTAAAAGACGGAAAGGACATCATCCAGAACCACAGGAAGGCTGGCTGAGTGGAAATTCTACAACTAGAAGGAAAAAGAAAAGCATACCGAGACTCAGAGGAGGCGCAGTGCGGAAGTAAAATTCTAAGGTGCGGAGTGCATGCGGAGCGGGCTGGCGGCTGAGGGCGCGGTTGTCATTTTCAATCGGGAGGGAGTCTCAGGCTCTGAGCTCCAGTTCCGGGCGAGTCTCTAGGGACCCAGACTCATACGGGAGAAGCGGGACTGTCTGACATTGGTCAGAACCTGAGGGCAGCTTTCTCTCCGAGGGGCTTGCAGTGATTACCGGGACACTGAGAAGCAGAGCCTCTGAGGGCAAGACTGAGAGCAGCCATAACTGCTAGCCCCGCCCTGTTGATCTTATGGGATCTGCCCCGCCCAAGCCCTGCAGGGAGACTTTTGCTGGATAGCCTCAGGCAAAGGCTAGATTAGCACCTCCCTAGAGATCCAGGAGCCAGGAAGCCCAGAGGTCAGAGTGGGACCATCCAGTTTGCAGCTCCGTGGAACCATAAAAGACACACTCAGGGGGCAGACTCAGTGAGCACCAAAGCCCCATTGAAACAAGTCTTGCCCCAGAGGGGTGTCTCCAGCACAGAAGTTCTCCCACTGCAGACACAGCTGATTCTCACAGCCAATTGGCCTGGAGGTCAATTCCTCCCAGTGATAACTACAACAATCAAGGCTTAATTACAACAAGACTGTGCACAAAGCCCACAAGGGGTGCACCAAGAGTGTCTACCTCAGGTAATTGGGACACTTAGCACAGAAAGGCACTCTATCGACACAGCGAAGCATAAAAAATGCCGAGACAAAGAAATAGGACACAAATGACAGAAATGGAGGAAAGCAAACTGCTGGATATAGAGTTCAAAACCACACTTTTAAGGTCTTTAAAGAACTGTCTAGAAGCCGCCGATAAATTTAGTAAGGCCCTCGGAAAGACTGGTGAGACCGCTGATAAATGTAGTGAGATCTTCAAGAAATCTAGTGAGACCCTCGATGTTGTGATAAAGAACCAACTAGAAATTAAGCATACACTGACTGAAATAAAGAATATTATACAGACTCCCAACAGCAGACCAGAGGATCGCAAGAATCAAGTCAGAGATTTGAAATACGAAGAAGCAAAAAACACCCAACCAGAAAAGCAAAATGAAAAAAGAATCCAAAAATACGAAGATAGTGTAAGGAGCCTCTGGGACAGCTTCAAGCTTACCAACATCCGAATTATAGGGGTGCCAGAAGAAGAGAGAGAGCAAGATATTGAAAACCTATTTGAAGAAATAATGACAGAAAACTTCCCCTACCTGGTGAAAGAAATAGACTTCCAAGCCCAGGAAGCGCAGAGAACCCCAAACAAAAGGAATCCAAAGAGGACCACACCAAGACACATCATAATTAAAATGCCAAGAGCAAAAGACAAAGAGAGAATCTTAAAAGCAGCAAGAGAAAGACAGTCAGTTACCTACAAGGGAGTACCCATACGAATGTCAGCTGATTTCTCAACAGAAACTTTGCAGGCCAGAAGGGAGTGGCAAGAAATATTCAAAGTGATGAATGCCAAGAACCTACAACCAAGACTACTTTATCCAGCAAAGCTATCATTCAGAAGTGAAGGTCAGATAAAGAGCTTCACAGATAAGAAAAAGCTAAAGGAGTTCATCACCACCAAACCAGTATTATATGAAATGCTGAAAGGTATCCTTTAAGAAGAGAAAGAAGAAGAAAAAGGTAAAGATACAAATTATGAACAACAAATACACATCTATCAACAAGTGAATCTAAAAATCAAGTGAATAAATAATCTGATGAACAGTATGAACTGGTGATTGTAATAGAATCAGGACATAGAAAGGGAATGGACTGACTATTTTTTGGGGGGGAAGGGGTGTGGGGGATGCGGGAAGAGATTGGACAATAATCGTGCACCTATGGATGAGGACAGTGGGTAGGGAGTGAGGGCGGAGGGTGGGGTGGGAACTGGGTGAAGGGGAGTTATGGTGGGGAAAAAAGAGGAACCAATGTAATAATCTGAACAATAAAGATTTAATTAAAAAAAAAAAGTGATCTGAACAGGGAGCACTTGAAGCATTTTCACTAGTAATGGGATTAAATACCAAGGAGCAGCAGCAGGCTCAGGATTATGGTGCTAGTGGGCACGGGGAGCAGCTGCCGAAGGACAGAACCAAGTGAGAAAGACTCGGCCAGGTGATGTCCCCAGCCTGTCACCTGCCCCAGGACAGGCACTGTGGGCTCTTACGGAGTAACTGAGTCTGGGCGAGGCTGGGTGTGGCCCAACAGCATGGCGCTCCTCTTCACCAGGGCTGGTCTAGCTATTGCGTCACCGAATGTTCAACCTTCCAACACAGACCAAGCGCTCGGTCCCAGTGGCATCACCCTTTGAGGAAAAAGTCACTTGCTGGCAAGGTGATAGCACTGAGCCCCTTGTGCCCCCAAAGGCGCAGAGGTTGGTCTTGACCGGAATGGACACGTGTTTCAGGCCTGGGCTTGCAGGGCCTCTGTGAGCTCTGGTATCGGCTCCAGACTGTCTGGTCCACAGACACAGACTCCGCTTAGCAGCACGTTAGATATGGGGACCCGCTTTACAGGGGAGGGGCTGAGTGGGCATGGTCATGGGACACACGCTCCCTCACAGCTACACACCATGAACACCACTCCAGTGGAGCGGTGAGTGGCCTGTAGCAGGCACAGCTCGGGTGCCAGCCTGGGGATGACGCCTCTCAGAGATGGCGCAGGACCCTCCCGGGTGCAGTGGACACAGTACATCACTGGCCACGACGGTGCATTGTCTCCCATGTGTACAATTACGGGGTCGGAACCAAAAGGTGGAAGTAGGAGTGGCCCTGCGTACCAACAGTCTGGGTCCTACAGGTTGTCCTGACTCTCCGAGGGGCAGCCCACCAGTGGCACAAGAAGGGTACCACTCCATTCCAAGGTCCAGCTGCCACCCGGTCATTCCAAGTTCCTTATGTGAAGAGCCTGGCAGGCAAGGAATGCCATCTCCATCCTGCTCCGGAAGGACCTGGTCATGTTAGGGCTGCTGTTACTAGTATATGATGGGGGCAGGGAAGCATGTACTTGGCACCAAGGTGAAAAGATTGGCCACCTCGGTCCCCTGCCCACATTTCACAGCACACGTCGGCCCTGGCCTGAGGAAGGCATGGTGACCACGGGCTCACTCTCGGGTGAGGGGTTGGTCACTCGTCAGTAAGGTACCTAGGCCACCAGAGGTGCTCGGCCAGGGTGAGGGGCCTTCGTATGGTTGCAGGAGAGGGAGACGAATGGCATTTGCAGCTTGGAGGCGAGCTGCAGTGCTGCTGCCCTTCCTTTTAAAAGTTTCCCCAGGAAGAGGCACAGAATCCGGAAGAAGCAGCTCAGAATGATCTGAAGCCAGTGGCCGAGTGTGGGACTAGTGTGGTGGCGCCAGGGGTGCCCAGAGCTAGGTCCTTGCTGGTAGGCTGCTCACACAGCGCCTCCTGCTGACCGCCTCAGCTGCAGAGAAACTGCTTGGCCCAAGGACACAGGGCTTTCCCAGGAGGAAACAATCCAGTGACTGGTGGGTGCTGAGGATGAGGCCCAGCTCCCTAACCCAACAGGGGACAGCTCTGCAGGGCCACGTCAGCTCCCTGTGTAGCGACGGCACCTTCACTCGCCTGCAGATGTCGGTGCTGAGAGCGCTTCCCAGGAACCTTTCTGAACAGAAACTCCTCTTCTAGATGGCCACTGGGGGCAACACCTGGGCAGTGCATGCGTGTAACGTGTGCACAAATGGGGAGGTTTGGTCACTCACTTTAAAAATGGGATCACATTTTCACTGATTTCTGCATCTCCAAGTCAACTGATACTGCTTCAAGCCATTCTCTCAATGGCTATGTGCTCAGAGTGTGGACGTTACATAATTGATTCATCGACCTCCCTCCTGACTGGCATCAGTCCTTTGCCATAAAGCAATTCTGCCATAAACATTTTGATCTAAAATATTTACTGTTGCATATATTTCTGTGAAACAGCCAGGAGTGAGGTTGTTTGGTTAGATGATTTATATATTTATATGTTTTGTCTGTTTTTTAAATTGAGGTTACACACACACGCACACCAACACACACACCTCATCTATCCTAGGGTTATAGCTCAAAATTTCACAAACTGAACACCCCTGTATCCTTCACCCAAAAAGCAAGAAATAGCCCTAACCGGTTTGGCTCAGTGGATAGAGCGTAGGCCTGCGGACTGAAAGGTCCCAGGTTCGATTCCAGTCAAGGGCATGTACCTTGGTTGCGGGCACATCCCCAGTGGGAGGTGTACAGGAGGCAGCTGATCGATGTTTCTCGCTCATTGATGTTTCTAACTCTCTATCCCTCTCCCTTCCTCTCTGTAAAAAAAAATCAATAAAATATATTAAAAAAAAAAAGCAAGAAATAGCACGTCATTGGCCCAAGAGGCCCATCTTTGCTCTCTTGGGATCAGTCCATTTTTTCCCAACTCCTAAAGGTGCTGCATATATTTTTTATTTTAATAAGTGTTGGCAGTTTGCTTTCCAAAAAGATTCTAACTACAGCAGGTCCTCAACATTTTTTGTCATCACTTTGATGCGGCGCCATAGGAACTTAACTCTTGTCTATCGCGATTAGTTGGTGGTACAGTTGGTTTTGTTATACAGCATCTGGCTTAAAGTCACAGAACCGATTGATGATATTAAGTGAGGACTTACTGTAGCCACATTTTTACCAGCAATGCATGAAACTACCTATCCCCATCCATCTCCAATTACATTGGTTTTCATTTTCCTGGCTGCTCATGAGTTTGAGCATTATATCCTGTTTGTTTGCTTTGGGGGATTTGCTATTTTGTATATTGCCTTTCCTACCTTTTACTCCTTTTTCTTTTAAGTTGTTGGTCTTTTTCGTCCAGGTGTAAGCCTTGTTGTAGAATGCAGGTATTAATCCTTTGTCGTTTTTGTCCCAAGTAGTTTTCCCAATGTATTATTTTCTTTTCGAAGTGGTGCTGGTTGTACCACCCCTATTTCTTAATGTGTCCTTTGCTACTTAATTAAAACACCATCTTTGTTGTATATTAAAGTCTCGTAAGTCTTGGGGTCAGTTTCTGGATTTTTTCTAGAGATCTCTTCTTCTATTCCTATTCAAATACCATATAGATTTGATTATAGTGGCTTTATAGTATATTCTGGTAATCTGGCAAGGCAAGTCTTTCATTTTTGTGACTTGTCTATTTTCAGATATTTAACATTTCATTATTTTTTCAATTAAAAGAGCCCTGTAAGGTCTCTGATTGACTCTGCATTAAGTTGGTGTTTGGAAGAATTAAACATTTTGCATATATCCCAATGCTATGTCTTTCCATTTGTATAGATCTTGTGTTATGCCATTTCATAAGATTTTAAGGTGTGTTTTTTAAAAAGGTCTTTTTCAAAAATATATTTTTATTGATTTCAGAGAAGAAGGGAGAGGGAGAGAGAGATAGAAACATCAATGATGAGAGAGAATCATTGATTGGCTGCCTCCTGCATGTCCCCTACTGGGGATCGAGCTCACAACTTGGGCTTGTGCCCTGACGGAGAATTGAACCGTGACCTCCTGGTTCATAGGTCGATGCTCAATCACTGAGCCATGGGCAAGGTTTTAAGTTTTAATCTTTTAGTGCCTAGTCCCTTTCTTGTAAACTTATCCTAAATATAACTTTTTTTTTGGTAAGTGAAAGTGTTCCCTTCATTTGCATTTCTTGGTCGTTATCTATCATTGCCACAGAGGCAGCGTACATCACAGTGGTTATGAGCACAGACTCCTGAGTCATGTTGCCTGGGGGTGGATTCAGATTCTAACACTGATCAGCCCAGGCTTATTAAAATGAAAGAAAGCTAAATTTACATCAGAAGTTTGTAGTAATGATGTTTTACTGAATCTCTCATTGTTCCATTGCAATACTATTCAGTCTAAGAATTTCCTCAAACCTTTAATACTTATTAGGTTTCTTATAAGGGTTTTCAGAATCAAGTATTCAAATATAAATGCCAGGTAGTAATTTTTAATAAACATTTCACGATTACATGAATCTGCCTCCAGTTAATTTAAAGATACTTTACATAAAAATGTTCCTTACAATGGTACTAGTCATTTTGATTGTGAATTTTATTATGTTGTTTTAAGTAAATAATGAGTAAATAGCACAACTGTAGAGACTATTTTCAATATTCACTGATTATGTGACTTAGATTTCAGTGATTCGTTAATGCCTCGTGTTTCTTTTTTGTGTTTTTAAAGCTGCAGAAGTGGTAAACAAACCCAGTGTTAAGTATTCAGTACTACCTGAAGATGGGAAGAATCAAGCACTAGAAAAAATGGTAAGTCATTGCAAATGTGAATAATTATAACAGATAACCTTCACTTATGGAACAAATATTTGTTAAGTGTCTACTATATGCTAGGCACCGTGGATACAATGGTTTGTTTTTAAACATATTTTTATTCATCTCAGAGAGGAAGGGAGAGGGCGAGAGAGAGATAGAAACATCAATGATGAGGGAGAACCATTGATCGGCTGTCTCCTGCATGCTCCACAATGGGATCGAACCTGCAACCCAGGCATGTGCCCTGACTGGGAATCAGACCGTGACTTTCTGGTTCATAGGTTGATGCTCAACCACTGAGGCACTGCAGCCGGGCAATACAATGGTTTTTAAAAGTGGGGGGGGGGGGGATTGTTCTTCAGGAGCTTTTGGGTTAATTCATATGAGGGGAAGAGGAAGACAGAAGTATGAAGGGTTTCTATGACAAGGTGTGTTAAGTGTCACGAGGGAAGTCAGTTCCAAACAGCAGGAGAGACTTCTAACCCAGGCTTTGTGCTATTCCAGTTGGCTTTTTCTGGGTGGTATGAAGAGAAGTCTGGGATGTCTTTCTTTTAATTATGAAAATTATACCTGAGTTGATATCTAAAGTGTGATTAGGAGATGGTCAGCCATTAGAGAGTTGGGGAAGGACTCTGAGAACGCTTTTCAGGTAAAGGGAAGAGAGCTTGAAACTTTTGGATAGTGGAAATAAAGAGAAGTTCAGAAAGGAACGGGCATAAAATTCACAGTAGGGGCATTACATGGTTTGGGCTTGAGGAGAGAGAGAGAAGAGGCCATATCACTAAAGGCCTCGTCTATGATACAGGTGGAGGCCACACAGTGGTTAAAGGAACGAACTGTGAAGCCAACTACTGTGTTCAAATCCCAGGCCAACTTGATGTAATCTCAACTCCCTGTAGTTAAATAGGACCCGTCCCTGATAATTTGCCCGGAAGTAGAGGGAGAGACGCCTTTGACAGAAAACGGATTAGTAAGGGAGTGGAGGTGCTCTCTCCACGGTGTTCAAACTGTGCTTCTTGGATCCCGGAGGCAGAGGTCCTCAAACATTTTTGTGTCCTTTCTCTCTAAAGAATTTTGAAAAGACATGGACCTTCTGCCATTTCTAAGTTGACATTTAAAAGGTTCATCACAAAATTTGTAAGTTTCATAGGGTATGATTTCTGGTGTATTGATAATATTGACATTTTTAAAACTGTATGTCGTTGTCTAGAATATATCCACTAAAATCTAAATACTTACTATACCCTGGTAACTTATCACCCATAATCATCCCTTTAAGAAAATACTTCAGCAAGACATTCTTCAACAATCTGAATTTTTTATACTTTCCTTTTCTCCATAAATGCCTTTAAAAAAATTTTTTCTATTGATTTTTAGAGAGAGAAGAAGGGAGAGAGATAGAGAGATAGAAACATGAATGAGAAAGAAACATCATAGATTGGCTGCCTACTGCACACCCCGCACTGGGGATCAAGTCCTGACCGGGAATCGAATGGTGACCTCTTGGTTCCTGGGTCGATGTTCAGCCACTGACCCACACCGGCTGGGCTGCACTCCTTTTTTTGTATACACCTCCACAGATTTATAATGTAATATAATGTTAAGCTTGAAAATCTTTTCTTGAAAACTTCATAATACTTCTCTACTATAAAAATGAGTATAAATTAAAATTTTCTGTGATCCTATTACCAAGTGTTAAAAAGTTTTCTTTCAAAATTATTTAAAAGTACTATTAGTATATAGTTATTTAAAACAACATAAATATATCATAAAACCTAAAAAATAAACATTAAAATAACATTTTATTGTACATGAATCCCATAATGAAATGGATAGGCATAGATCCCCCTCCCCCTCAGTTGGTCTGTGATTCTTTGAATGGACATCACATACTGCTAGATCGAGGCAGAGTCTTGCTGCTGAGCCATATTTTAAATAAATTTTCAGTAGATAGATTAACATATCAAATAGTTGTGGCAGTTTCAGTTTCTCTATAAAGACCTTTACTTGGAAGTTGTGAATTTTTAAAAAAATATATTTTATTGATTTTTTTACAGAGAGGAAGGGAGAGGGATAGAGAGTTAGCAACATCAATGAGAGAGAAACATCGATCAGCTGCCTCCTGCACACTTCCTACTGGGGATGTGCCCGCAACCAAGGTACATGCCCTTCACCGGAATCGAGCCTGGGACCCTTGAGTCTGCAGGTCGACACTCTATCCACTGAGCCAAACCGGTTAGGGCGGAAGTTGTGAATTTTTAACCTTCAGTCTTCTGCACATCTGAACTTACTCCCGTCCATGGCTTCTCTGGTCACTTGCACGAGTCCCGCACAGGCTGTGGTTGCAGACTTTTTGAGCTCCCACCTGGTCCCGCCTGTGACTCACACATGTGCTCCTGCCTGGGTTGAAAGGGTGTCCGCTCTGGAAGACACTATGTCATTCACTAGACAGCTGGATCTAGATAATGCGAAGCTGTGTTCCCACTTCACTTTAGATGCGCTTTATAGATCTCTGTCTTACAGAGCCATATGCTAATGAAATGTTTTCCACTTTTCCATAGGATCTTAATTCTTTCACAAGCCAGACACCAAGTGCTTCCCTCAGACTCTCTCAGTCCTCCAGTATCAGACTCACAGATCAGCTGTTTACTGAGCAAAGACAGAACATCAGCTCACAGGCTCCTTCCAGCTGTCCAACTCCACAGTGTAACCAAGCGGCTTCAGTTCTACAGGAGAAGGAACATAAAAGAAAACACTTCCTAAAACAATATATAAATAATGAAAATAAAGAAAGCATGAATCTTAAAAGAAAACATATTACGTGTCATAATTCACCAGAGAAAACGAGTAAACATATGGCATTGAAAGAAGATGCTGAGGAGGCGGAAGCCGCCCTGAATTCCGGGAACTCAGGGGCATTCAGAAACCAGTTCTGTGACATCAGGCATTTGGATGATTTGGAGAAAAGCCAGCTGATTGAAATGCTCAGACAGGCAGTATCCCTGGTGGTAACTCTGATGTACAAGGATGGTTCAACCCAGCTAAGAGCTGACCAGGTTAGTAAACTGTGGCTTTTGTTTGTTTTGTTTTTCTGGCACCAAAAGAGAAACCCATGTTTCTAGTGTCTGATTATAATGGGAGAGCTAGAAATAAGATTTTAAGCCTTCCCTTCTCCCCATTGGTAAGCTATTGATAATGCGTAGTGTTTTTTAAAATACATTTTTATTGATTTCAGAGAGGGAAGGGGGGAGAAAGAGAGAGAGAGAGAGAGAGAGAGAGAGAAACATCAACGATGAAAGAGAATCATTGATCAGAATTGAACCCAGGACCCTTCAGTCCACAGGCCGACACTCTATCCACTGAGCTAAACTGGCTAAGGCCGTCTTTTATTATTTTAGTCATTTGAGTGGATGTGACATGGTGTTTCATTTTGGTTTTAAATGGTATTTCCCTAATATATGATGACATTGAGCATCTTCTCATGTGCTGATTGGACATTTGTACATCTTCTTTGGTAAATGGTCCATTCAAATCTTTTGCTCATTTTTTAAAATGAAAAGTTTTTAATGTTAACTATTGTAGAGGCCCCCGAATTTTCACCCCTTTTCCCACCTCCACCCACCTCCGCCTCCCCTTGCCTTGGCCTTCACCACACTTTTGTCCATGTCCGTGGGGTATGCATATATGCTCTTTAGCCAATCTCTTCACCTTCTTTATCCAGTCATCCCCACACCCCTCCCCTCTGGAACCTGCCAGTATGTTCCATGTTTCCATGCTTCTGGTTCCATTTTGTTCGTCAGTTTATTCTGTTCATTAGATTCCACATATTAATGATATCATATGGTATTTGTCTTTCTTTGACTGACTTATTTTACTTAGCATAATACTATCTAGGTCTATCCATGCTATTGCAAAGAGTAAGAGTTCCTTCTTTTTTATAATCACACTAGAGCAGTGGTTCTCAACCTTCCTAATTCCGCGACCCTTTAATACAGTTCCTCATGTTATGGTGACCCTCAACCATAAAATTATTTTCATTGCTACTTCATAACTGTAGTTTTGCTACTGTTATGAATCGTAATGTAAATATCTGATATGCAGGATGTATTTTCATTGTTACAAATTGAACATAATTAAAGCATAGTTATTAATCACAAAAACAATATGTAATTATATATGTCTTTTCCGATGGTCTTAGACGACCCCTGTGAAAGGGTCATTCGATCCCCAAAGGGGTCACGACCCACAGGTTGAGAACTGCTGCACTAGAGGCTGGTGCAGGAAATTCGTGCACAGGTAGGGTCCCTAGGCCTGGCTGGCGATCAGGGCAGATCTGTAGGTTGACTGGCGGGGTGATCGGGGCTCCCACTCACACCCACCTTGGCCTAGCGCTGCCTGCTCGCTGGCCCCTCCCCTCGCCACCGCCGCCAGTCGCCTCCTTCTAGGGTGACCAGCGGGGCGATGTGGCGGGGGGGGGGGGGCCTCCCGCTTGCACCTGCCTTGGCTGTTCCGGCGTTGCCCCCCCCCCCCCCCCGCCACCAACGCTCCTGCATTGAGCGTCTGCCCCCTAGTGGTCAGTGCACGTCATAGCGACTGGTCATTCCACTGTTTGGTTGATTTGCATATTAGGGTTTTATATAGATAGAAGATAGTATTCCATGGTTTAAGTATACCACAACTTTTGTTTCCACTCATCTGCTGATGGGCACTTGGGCTGTTTCCAGATCTTGGCTATTGTAAATAATGCTGCTATGAGCATAGGGATGTAATTTTCTTCATGTTTCTTGTACTTGGGGTTTATTGATCTTCTTGGTTCTACAGATTAACCTGGGAAAATTGACATTCAGTTTTTGGTACTCCAGGTGGGACATGAATGACATTCTTATTATTTTGGGTTTTGTAATCCTTGAGCATGGTATGTCTCTCAGTTACTTAGGTCTTCTCTGATTTCTTTCACCAGTGTTTTGTGGCTTTCAGCATATACATCCTGTATATTATGATGATTCCTAAGTATTTCATTTTTTAGAATAGTTATTAAAAACGATATTTTTTTTACAAGTTCAGTTTTACATGTTTATTTTTTTTAATCTTTATTTTTGAGCTTATTATAGATGAACATGTTGTTGTTAGTGTATCAGAATGCAATTGGTTTTATTGTTTTGATCTTGTATCCTGCAACCTTGGTAAGTTTTTCTGTAGATTCCTTTGGGTTTTCTATGCAGACAGTTGTATCGTCTGTAAATAGAGACAGTATAATTCTCCCTTTCTGATTTATATGTCTTTTATTTCTTTCCTGTTGTATCCTTAGCACTGGCTAAGACTTCTGTTTTGATGGTGAATAGGAAGGAGACTAGATTTGGAGAGTAAGATGGGTCTGGTTTCTGGCCTTGATTGTTATTAAAGAGCTGTTCATTGACAAATTTAACTTTAGGCCTTTTCTGTCTTTTTAAAAAATATATATTTTATTGATTTTTACAGAGAGGAAAGGAGAGGGATAGAGAGTTAGAAACATCGATGAGAGAGAAACATCGATCAGCTGCCTCCTGCACATTCCCTACTGGGGACATGCCCACAACCCAGGTACATGCCCTTGACTGGAATCGAACATGGGACCCTTGAGTCCGCAGGCCGATGCTCTATCCGCTGAGCCACACCAGTTAGGGCCCTTTTCTGTCTTTTTAATGAGAAAATATGACATATCTTTCTTGAATAAACATATTGTCTATGTTTAATATTGAAACTTTATTTCATTGTCTATTCACAGGCTCTAGTTTCCTCTGTGAAAGGAATTGTGATGTTGCTACAGAGCCACGCAGAAGGCTGCGGTCCTGCGGCTGCCTCAGCCCCTGGCCGTGTTCTGGAGGCAGGAGTCAGACCCAGCGATCGGTGCATCTACATAGAAACGGTGCAGTCTGCTGTTTGCAGCCAAGAACAAGAAGCACAGAATCAATTTGCCAGGCAAGAAAATCTTCCTCATTCTCCTGAAGTCTGCGTACCTGCCTGATTTATCCCGATTTAAAGTTTCCCAAGCTTCAACTGTAATTGTTTAAACTTTTAGACGTTTCATATGGGCCCAGGAAAATAAAATGGATCTAAAAGACAGAAACCTCTAACACTGGTCCCCCCCCCCCGCCCCCACAAAGGGTGTCTGTGGGGACCTGCTCCAGGACTTGAATCAACATCTCAATGAGAAGTTGGTGAGAAAACCATCATCCCAGGCCAAACCCCTGTCACTGCCCAAGTCCCAGGTGCTTCTCCTCGTCACACTGGTCATTGACTCAGTGACAGTATCAGAAAGTGAGGTTGTCACTCCTTCAAACAGCAAACTGTCCTCAATGCCACCAAGATACTGCTCATTTCAAAGCTTCTTTCTGAGGAAGTAGGCAGGACAGTGTCACACGCACCTGCCTTCTCAGTGTCTAGAATGCTCCCACAGGAGGGCTTCTGTGCTCCTCGGTCCTGAGAATCCTGCTGTGGCTTGGAGCCTGTGCCCCTCCTCCCGTTTCTTCCCTGGTGGCGTCAGCCTGGCTGGGGCTTCCACCTTGGGTGGGCACTTGCCCTTCCTGTGTGCCCAGGCCTCTGGGTTCAGGCCAGTTAGCGGCCCCGAGGGAGCTCCTTGAAGCTGCTGCCCTGACCAGGAGCTCCCGGAGGCTCAGGGTGAGCGGTGGGGCCTAGGCCTGGCCCTTCATCTCACCAGTTTCATTGGCTCCGGTGAGTTTTAGGTCATGGCTGTGAGTCCCAGCCTGTGGGTAGGGATGCGCTCTGCCAGGAATGTTAGAGGCGCTCCCCGCAGCCTGTATGACGGTGGCGGGGGGGGGGGGGGGTGGCCTCCACAGACATTTCCCCACAGGCCCGACATGGAGGCTGGACCGGCTCCTGTGGTTCTTGCTGTGATCACAGGACGCCCTTCTGCAAACAGCAGCAGGAAACTGTGAGGAAGAATATGTATTATTCATGGTCCTGGAGGGAACACGGCGAGGCTGTGTGTGAGGGAGAGAGCGTGGACCTGGGCTCTGCCTTGCTTCCCATCTGAGGGGGGTGCCTAGGGTTTCGAGGGCTTACTCTTTATTGGCTAATGGACGCCTAAGAGTGGGAGTCAGGGCACAGGAAGGGAAAAGCAGGGTCACTCATGCGGTCAGTTATCTAGGTTGCCCAGGGCTTTCTGCGCGAGGGACCTTCGTGGGTGGGGGTGGCCTAGATCCTTGTGGCTGGTTCGCTAGGAGCTGTGGCGTACGGCTGGCATCACGTCTGTTCATGATGGAGGTCTTTGAAAATGGATACCATGCGATCAAAAGCTAATGTCAGGCACTTACACGACAGTAATTTTTGGTGAGAATGGGACAATGACAGATACAGCACTCTGCTCCCAAGAAACCTATAACCTGCCTTTATGTAATTTCCTTTCGGAAGGGCCATCAGTCAGGTCTGTCCTGTGGAAGGCCTCTGTGCGGATACAGCCCTGTATTTGCATGGCCTCTTCTGAATTCTGGGTTTTGTATCCTACGTGACACTCTCCATTGGACATCTAACAGTCACTTCGGCCTGAACATGTGCAGCACTGACCTCCTGTCTCCCTGAAACCTGCCTCCCCCGGCTGCTCTCTTCCTGGTTCGTGGCCGCATTAGCCCTCCGTGGGTTCAGGCAGCAGTCTTGGCATCATCTTTAATGTCTCTCTACGTCTAATCTCAGTGAATCCATTGGCTCTGCCTTCAAAATAGCTAGACTCAGCCCTCTCCCCCTGCTGCGGCCGCGGTGCAGGCCCTGCCTCCTGACCGAGTCCCAGTGAGAGCTTCAGCTGGTCTCCTGCCTCCCCCGTCTTCAGTCTGTTTAGCACAGCACCCGGAGAGGCCCTGTCCACACAGAAACCAGCCACGCCACCGCCCGCTCCACACCCTCCCACAGCTCCTGGTCGCTCTGAGGAAAAGCCAGAGTTCCCCAAGAGCCTGCAGCTGCTCCACTGCCTTGGCCTCATCCCCTCTCCCCGCTGTCCCTGTACCCACCTCCTTGCTGCTCCCGAGCTCGGGGAGCCTCTGCCCACAGCCTCTGCCAGCTGCTCCTCTCCTGCATCGTTCTCCCAGATCGCTGCACAACTGGCCGCCTCGTTCCTTTATGTTTTTTTAAACCAAGAAAGCAAATTATGAAAATGCAAAAGTAGAGAGAATAATATGACGCCCATATCCCATTCTCCCAGGCCAGTTATCCAAACAGAAGGGGAGGGGTACGGGGCTGGGATTAAGGAAAACACCAGACATGTCATTTGTGTCACATGTCTCAGGATGCAGCTCTAAAAACATGGGCTCTTGCCCTAGCTGGTTCGGCTCAGTGGTTAGAGCGTAAACCCTTAGGCTTTAGGGTTGTGGGTTCGATTCCAGTCAAGGGCATGTACCTCGGTTGCAGGCTCAATCCCCAGCCCTGGTCAGAGCACATGTGGGAGGCAACTAATCGATGTGTCTCTCTCACATCAATGTTTCTCTCTGTCTGTCTCTCCCCCTCCCTTTTACTCTCTCTAAAAACCAATGAAAAAAATATCCTCAGGTGAAGATTAACAGGAAAAAAAATAATAAAAACATGGGCTTTAAAAAAAATCTTTCTTGTTGAAAGTATTACATATGCCCCCTTTTTCTTCCTTACAGCCTGCCCCACCCCTGCCCCTGGCCTCCACCACCCCATCGTTGGTGTCCGTGGGTTATGTATATGTGCACACACGTTCTTCGGTTGTTCTCAGAGGGAAGATCCACCCACACACTCACCCCCCACCCCCACCCCCACCCCCGCCTTCACGCTGAGATTCTAGTCTGCTCCATACTTCTGTGTCTCGGGATCTGGGGCGTTAAAGTCCCCTAGTATGACTGTTGTTGTCGATCTCTCTCCTAAGGTCCTCCATAAGTCTTTATATATTTAAGGGCTCCTGTATTGGGTGCCTATGTGTTTACAGGGTTATATCCTCTTGTTGGGTCGATCCCTTTAATATTATGTAGTGACCTTACTGTCTCTTGTGATGGCCTTCATTTCGAAGTCTATTTAGTCAGATACGAGTATTGCCATCCCAGCTTTTTTTCGTTTCCATTTGCATGGGAAATTTTTTCCATCTCTTCATTCTCATCCTGTGTGAGTCGCTTGTTCTGAGGTGGGTCTCTTATAGACAGCATATAGTTGGGTCATGTTTTTGTATCCATTCAGCTACCCTATGTCTTTTGATTGGATTATTTAATCCATTTACATTTAAGGTTATTATTAATAAGTACTTATTGCCATTTTAATTCTGTATGCCTAATAAATATTTAATCAATGTTATTAATTAATGAATGAGTATTGAGTTTAAATTTTTGTAAGGTCCAGGACAATTATATGAAAACATTGCCTTAAATACCATACAGTGGAATGATCCCAAGTCTTCGACATTTTAAAAAATGTTTGCATAATACAAATTTAATAACATTTATTAAATACCCGTGCAAGATCTTTTCGCATGCATGCTCTCTCTTACTCTTAATATTAACTGTATGTGTTAGGGCTTATTATTTCCATTTTATAGATGAGGAAACTGAGACTGAGAGGTAGTCAGAGATCAGTCTTGAGATTTCAGTTCAAGCCTTCATTTTTACACTCAGTGCTAGCCTTTTCATATCCTAGCTGCCTTTTCGTTTTGCAGGTGTGACGTAGCCCACCTATATAACCGACTTATGAAACACACTGTTTTAGCCACTTTGCTTACAGGGTATTCCTTTAGTTGTTTGTCTTATAGGATAGAAATCTGCGAGCCGGCATCTCACCAGTGGGGCTGTTGTAGTCAGTAGATGCCCCTCCAAGGACGTGCGAGTGCCCAGGGTGTGGGAGCATCCGCGGGAAAGGAAGCTCCTGGGCCAGCCCTGCTCCCTGTGCGCTGTCTCCCCTCTCCCGCTCTCCTCCTGGGCACCCCTCCCAAGTCCCACGGAGCCAGGCCTGGGCTGTTGGCACTTTGCCCTCCCTACCACCCTGGCCTCCCTCTTGAAGAGAAACCAGGTGAAATGCAAAGAAAATGCAAAAAGCCTCGAAGTGTCTGTCTGCGAGGCCAGCCAAGCGAAGTGTAAATACAGGTTGGCTTAGCGTGCAGAGCTGTTGAGCTCGGGTTTCTGTCTCCCTCAGCCTATCCGAAGGCCCTCACTACTGGCTGGTGCGCAGTTAGCTACCCGAAGGGAGGCTGCAGCCTGGGCCGGGCGCAGCCACACCGGGTCCCAGACCTCAGCTTGGCCACTTGCCAGATGTGTAACGCTGGGCAAATGGCTGACCCTCTCTGGGCCTCAGTGTCCTTGTCTGTAAGTGCCGTAGGCCTGCCTGAGGGCCTGTGGGGAGGTTTCAGTGCAGCAGCCCCTCTCAAGTGTGTAGCGTGCCATCTGCGCATGGAAAGTGCTCGATAAACCAGCGCTGTTAGCAGCCGCCTGTTCGGGAGCTCGTGATGTGACGGGGGAGCGTTTCCGGGCGCGCTGCTGTGTCCCCGCTGCAGCCGCTGGGTGGGCAGGAGCGGAGAAGGGGCACAGGGGCGGCTCCCTGCGGGGAAGCTGGCCAGACCCTCCAGGAGCAGCGTGAGCAGCTTGCAGAAGTGGGAGGAGGATTTTAGGCAAGAGCACAGCATGAGCAGTGGCTCGAGTGTGAGAGGACGCGGCAGAGTCTGGCGATGGAGGACAGAGGACTCCGTGTGAGCCGAGGGAGAGTGTTTGGGGGGGGGGGTGCTGGGGGCGTGGGCTGGGCAGTCCTGTTGGGCCCGCTGTAAGGAGCCCAGAGTATGTGTGCTCTGCTCGGGAATTTGGGTCTTTGTCTGTGGGTAATGGGGCTTCGCCTGAACTGCTATGTCCCCTTGGCTCATTCCTTAGCCTCTCTGTGTCTCAGCTTCCTCACCTATAAAACGCAGTTAAGAGGTCATACCTGTTAGGTTAGGTGGCTCAGGAGGCGGCGCAAGAAATAGAGTCCAGTGAATCAGAAAAGAAAGGAAAGGAAAGTTTATTCTGCGTCCCCGGGAGACCCACGTACCCCCAAAGACAGGGCACGTGGATTCACGCCAACATGGAGGGGGGCGCTTTTTTTATACTGCGGTTGGGTGAGGGGCGGGGACATGAGCTGAGGTATTCAGTTGAGGAGGCTTCAGCTGCAGGGGAGTATGTGGATTCAGGGAGAAGAAGCAGGTATCTGTGTCTGGCACGTTGACCTGTGAGAAATCCCAGGTCTGTGAGAAATTCCAGAGGAAGTCCATTGTCTCATCCCATGTCTGCATGTATCTGATCCTGGGCTCTCTCCGACCTAACAATACCTACCTCACAGGATAACGGAGTCTATGTGAGTGATAGCTGTCAGTGGAGTAGTACTAATATTTTTTTCAGGGTAAAAGTTCTTAATCAGTGTCTAAGTCAGTGAATGTCTTTTCATCTTCTAGGAACGTGCTGTTTCAGATCCTGAAATGTACCTGCCCTGTGATTTGTTTCAATGCTAAGGATTTTGTGAGAACCGTGCTGCAGTATTTGGGTGATGATGGCAGTTGGAAGCACGGTAAGTTATGGCTGATGGGTGGGGAGGACGGGAGCCTCAGGACCCGGGATTGGCGCTTGAAGCGGGAACAGTCTCGTGGGGCTGAGCCCTGAATCTGCGGGGTGAGCACCAACTCCGCAGTGTCCGGGCTGAGGTGCCCACCGAGAGCTGGAGGAGTTGGTGCGGAAACCCACACGCTGGTCAGGGCGCTGTGGAAACAGCAGGCCCCCCTCATCAACAATCACCACGCCTCCCGCCTTCTCTCCTCTCACGGCCCACCCTGCCTACGCCCGCCCTAGGTTATTGCATATGGGACCCCAAGCATGATGCAGATTGCCTGCAATAGTTCAGCATGTGAGCGAGATACGAGGATGTCATTTCTAAGATGATGCCATCACTGTTATCTCCCCCACATACTAGCAATAATCTTTTAATATCATTAGACGTTCAGGCAGTGTTTGCACTTTCCAGTTGTCTTTAAATACTTTTGTCTGTTTGTCTTTGTTTTACAGTTTGTTTGAATTAGGAGCCATACCTGGGATAGGTGCAATATGTTTCTTAAGTCTCTTCTGCTCCATATGTTCTCTTCTCTGTTTTAGATCCTTGCAGTTATTTTGTTGTTGTTGATGGAACCAGCTTGCTTGTCCTGGGGATTTCCCACAGTCTGGACTTGGCAATTGCATCCCCTTCTTGCCAATTAACATGCTCCCCTCTCGGCTCTCTTTCTTATAAATTGGCAGCTAGATCCAGAGGCTGGGTCGGATTCTCGCTGGATTTCTGGAGGGCAAGGCTGCTGCATAACGCAGAGCTTGACCGGACCCTGACCCTGACTCTAACCCTGACCTCTGTAGTGGTGTGTCCTATCAGGAGCTACATCCTGGTGGTGGTTCATCTTTCTTGTGATGTTTGAACTCCTATTCATATGTTAACTCTTCTTGTCTATCTTTCATATTTACCACTTTATCTAGAATCTATTTTCAATCTCTTTATTTCTTTTTTATTTAAAAAATTCCTCTTTTCCATTTTTTTAACTTAAGGCATTATCTATTACATTTATCTGCTTTTGTGTAATGCCAGTTTTTATTTCTGAAAAATTTTGTATTTCTCTTTCCTGAATTCTTTTTTTTTTTAAAGTATTTTTTTTAATTGATTTTTTACAGAGAGGAAGGGAGAGAGATAGAGTTAGAAACATCAATGAGAGAGAAACATCGACCAGCTGCCTCCTGCACATCTCCTACTGGGGATGTGCCCACAACCCAGGCACATGCCCTTGACCGGAATCGAACCTGGGACCCTTCAGTCCGCAGGCCGACGCTCTATCCACTGAGCCAAACCGGTTTCGGCTCCTTCCTGAATTCTTTTATTTTTTTTGTTCAGTTTTTCTAAGTCACCTATTTTCTAAGTATTTCTAATTCTGATTTATTTACTTTTCATAGATTTTATTATTTTCTTAGTTTGTTTAAAGTCTATTTTGTTGGCATTTCTTCTTCAAGTCCTGGCATTTTCTCCCCGTGTGGGGTTTGTCCTGGCAGGCTTCAATTTACTCGGTACAGGAGTTTATGGGGACCAGACCCCACTATTCCAGCACTGTCAGATTCCCCCAAGGATTTTCCAAAAGACATGTGGGTAAGAAGCCTTAATTTTGGAATAATAGAGCTTTGAGAAGGCAAATAGAATGAAAAAACCCTCGGGGGTCAGTTACATTACCAGCCACTGTGAGGTAAAGTCATGCCTCGCTGGCTTGGGGGCAGGCAGCCAGCGTGACTGCGGCCTTTCTCGCCCAGAGCTCCAGACCTCCAGCGTGAGAGACTTCCCAGGCGGCAACACAGACGCCAGGGCTGGCTGCTTAGGTGAATATCAGTCTCCTAGCCCAGCACAGTGTGCCGATGCCAGAAGACACACCCAGTGTGATGTGATCCGAGACTCAGCTTGCTTAAAGACAAGGCCTTATTTTTGTATAGCACAATTAAAGCTGTTAACGGAACCTGAAAAGCAATCCTTTAGGGTTCAGATCTGTTTCTTCATTTATCAGCTTCCCAGCC
Source organism: Myotis lucifugus (assembly GCF_000147115.1). Classification (NCBI taxonomy): domain Eukaryota; kingdom Metazoa; phylum Chordata; class Mammalia; order Chiroptera; family Vespertilionidae; genus Myotis; species Myotis lucifugus. The sequence goes on along the minus strand of NW_005871588.1, from coordinate 49,016 downwards.
CTGTGTAACCCCCCCGCTGTGCCTAAAATACTCTGGTACAAAAATGTACCTATGTAGCAGGTGCTGCTCTTACTTTGTAAAAAGCACCTTCTCGTGTCTCGCACATACACACAGGACTCTGCCCCCGGTTTTCAGAGAGGAAACTAACACTTGGGGGACATGACCTCCCAGGCCCGCGGGCTAGTCCCGCTGCTCTTTTCACACATCCAGCTGCCACCGGATGTCGGGCAGGGCACATGCCCAGCGTGTGCGGCATCTTGTCCTTGCCCGCCGTGCCCGCCTCCCCAAAGGCGAAGCTGTGTGCTCAGGCAGCTCCTCACCGCTCTGCCTGCTGCCCAGGATACTTGGGTTCCTGAACACCCCGATGCCATGCCATGCAGGGTCCGGGGTGGCCTGGGAAGGCAGCCCAGCGAGAGGCCAGAGGCTGGAGGAGGGGAGGCTTGGAAAGAGTGGTAGGAAGGCTGCGAGGTGCCTGGGGCAGTGAGAAGCTTGGGAGCAGGCGGGAAAGGGGAGAAAGGAGGCAGGAAGTGTGGCTGAGGATTCTGACTTCGATCTCTTTTAACATTTTGAGAGATCCAAATCCAAGTTAGTGTGGAGTCTCCACCCCTCTGGCATTTGGGATCAAATCCCATGAGATTGGCCTTGTGGGACCTGGGTTTGTGGAGGCCACTTATCCAAGGTTCAGAATTCCTTAGTATTGACAGAACATCGCTTGGTCCTTAGCCCTGTAACTTGAGGGGATGGTAAAATTATGATCATTAATCTGAACTGTGAGAAACGTGTAAAAGCAGAGAAAAGTGAATGCCTCTATCCTGTCACGGTTGAACGAGCTTTCTCTCCTCAGTTGCGGACTTTGTCGGGCTGGACCCTAGGATTGCGGCTTGGCTCATAGATCCTCGTGAGGCCGCACCCTCTTTTGAGGATTTAGTGGCGAAATCCTTCGGAAACGCCATCACGGTAAAAGTGAGCTGCACGTATGGGAATTCCTCAAGAAATACTGTGGTGAGTTGTTTTCAGATAAGATTTTATCAACTTTAATACAACCCTAACTTTAATCCTCATCTGAGGATATTTTTCCCATTGATGTTTTAGAGAGTGAAAGAGAGGGAAGAGGAGGGGGAGAGAGAAACATTGATGTGAGAGAGACACATCGACTGGTTACCTCCTGCACACTCCCCAACCGAGGGTGGGGGCCAACAGGCAACGGAATGTCCCTTAAATGAGAATTGAACCCGCAACCTTTCAGTCCACAGGCCAATGCACTAACCACTGAGAAAAACCTGCCAGGGCAATACAGCCCTAATTTCTCTACAGAAACTCTTTCTATAGACTTCAGAGTTCGCCCAGCACTAAAAAGAATGTCGCTGCTGTTCGCTTTGACTTAGGCGGCCCAGATGCTTTGTGCCCGGGCGTTTCGGGTAGACGTGAATAAGGACGGCGACTTCTGCTCCTTCGTGAAACTGCTCCTGGGAAAACCATTCGCGGGGTGACCTTCCCAATGGACTCTGGTGTCAGGGAGTTGCCTGCTCTGGGAGCAGAGCTGCTCGTTTATACATTCTTAGTGCTGGTGAGGCAGCAGCTGCGGCAGAGGGCCCGGGCGGCCACTCCGCAGGCCACGGCCGCCTCTGGAGATGCACCCGATAGTGAGGAACTGGAACCGGACAATCAGTGGGTCCGGCTGCTGTCACTACTTGAGCCAATTAAAGCAGAGACAGGGTTGAATTCTATATGAGTGTTTATTCCAAAACTGCCGGCCGCATGGGGAGCAGCAGGTCAGGCACAAAAACCTGCTCTGCCCTCCCCACAAGCCAGCTGCTTATATTGGGTAGAAGGACCAAGATTACCTGGGGAGTAGGCAAAAGGGTGTGCCACGTGGGCAGTTTACAGGTGCCTGGGGGTCTGCAAAGCCTGGGGGGCTGCAAAGGCTGGGGGTCTGCAAAGGGCAGGCGATTCTGGCTTCTGCAAGGTTGTTAATGTTTCCCTGATCACAGGCAGCTCCCGGATGGGGAAGGTGGGCTGCATTTCCAGGTGAGCTCCCAGGTCCCACATGCAACCCCCCAGCCAGGTTAGAATGTGCTTCTTTAATCAGAACAAGACAATCACAGTTAACAGAGCATGATTAACATTTCTTACAATTATAGCTTGTCCCCAATATTCTATTTCTGCCCCTATCAAAAGCACGACTAGAAGAACATGCTGAGGGTTTGGGGGGGTTCGGGGGGAGGCACCGATGTTGAGGTGGCAACCTGGGGAGCAGAGCAGGTGGTGGTGTGAGCCTGCCGTGCCTACCACCCGGAGCCGGGGATGCTCGCTTCCTGCCCTTCATCTCACAGACTGTGTCTCACAGGGGCTGGGTTGAAATACAGAGGCTCACTGTCCCCTAATTAAAAGATTTGTCGGAGGGCTGTTGGGTAGCTCACAGACTCCCTGAGGAAAGCAGACTCAGGCCTTGGGGACAGGAGCCAGGCGGCTCTGAGGACCCAGGGAGCCGGAGCCTCAGGCCGGGCCAGTGAACCCACTCTGTCACGTGTCCCTCTGTCACTGTGTCACAGGTTTGCCCAGTGGAGGGGAGGGAGGGCAGGAGATGAGCAGTCCTCCCAGATCCCATGCTGGCCCCAGACAGAGCTGAGATCCTAGCACTGAGCGTTGTTGTCCACCCCAGGCTCAGTCCCTCTTCCGGGGGAGCGGGGTACAGGAAGGTCAGCGCAGATGCCTCGCCCGGGGTCGGGGAGGCCACGGTTCACAGCGGGGATCTCGGACCCTCGGGTCTGGGTTCCTTGTCGTATAAGGAATGAGTTGGGGAGGGAGTGGCTGCGGGAACAGAGCGCCAGCCCAGGGGGCCTGCCTTTCCCTGACCCGCTGTGGGCTGGTCCTCTCAGCCCCCCAGCCTGTGGCCCGCACCCTCCAGTCCCACCCGGAGCTCCCCCAGGCCTCACCCGCACCAGCCCCTCAGGAGCTGCCTTGTCCTATTGTCCAGCCCGCGGCCACTGTGGAGCCTGCACTGCTCGCAGGTGGGGCGAGGCGGAGCTGCTCTGAGGGGCTGTGACAGCTCAGGGAGTGTCAGGGGCGGGACAGCTGTGGGGGGGGGGGTGTCAGGAATCAGGAGAGGAGCGGCTCCTGGAGGGGAGCAGCAGGGTCCCAGGGAGGAGGAGAGGGAGGAGGAGGAGGAGGAGGAGGAGGAGGAGGAAGTGTAGGAGCTGGGCCCCCATGGAGCTGGAGCTGGTCCGAGAGCTTCGGGTTGGGAACTGCTCGGAGAGGGAGCCCTGGTCAGCATGCCGTGTAGACGCTCATGCGGGCAGCAGTGTGGCCACCTGCCAGGCGGTGGCTGAGAAGTGGTCATGAAAGCACTCCTAGTGCTCCCACCCAGTCGTAACCCAGCCCTGCCTCATCTACCGTGGGGCCCAGACCAGAGAGACCAGGCCAACCCACCCAGCGTCTAGGCGGCAGGAAGGAGAATTAGACAGGTGGGGGCGCTGTGGCTCATCCCACCAGCCTGTTTGTCAGTTGAACACAGACTCTGTCCCCCTCCCGGGCTCCTGTGTGTGGTCCCGGGTGAGAATGGCAGGAACTGGATGGCGGCATGGCTCCTCTGCTCCCTCTGCTCCCTCGTGGGGGCTGGAGGTGTGGGAGCCCGAGGCCAGACCGCGTCCTCCTGTCTCTGCCACCCAGTACTCCTCACATGTTGGGCTTCCTTGTGGCTCATGCCTCTGGGATGAGGGGGAGATTGGGTTGAGGAGAAAGTGTCCAGTGGCCAGAAGCTTGCATTGGCCCAATAGGAAGTGCGTTCCTCAGCATGGGACCCGTCTACTTGGAGTCATTGGTGGGTGACGCCACAGATGTGTGACAGCTGCCAGCAAGCATTCCCGTGGGTTGTGTTACTTCCTAGATTGTGCCAATCATTTCGGCCAAGGTTGCCTAATTTTTCATTCTTTTGATCTTTTACAGAATCAGAATGTATGTGCGAACCTGAGGGTCCTCCACAGGCTTACGATGGACCTCTGTTCCCAGCTGAAGGCAAGCGTGTTGTAGCTTCTGGGGCGGCGCTCTGCCCACTGCCGTCCACTGCCTGGCATTTGCACCCACACGCGCAGGAGCAGTGCCCGCGTGTGGGATGTGCAGCAAATGACGCTGAGTCCTGAGGCCACATTCCCCTCCTTCCCTCAGGAAACGGTAGTCCAGCTGATGAGACCTGACGTTCCTGAATGTTCTCTGTGGGTCCACAGCAACTGTAGCATTTCTAGTGCTGCGGTGAACGTGGCAATGGAAGACTAAAAGTCCATAAATGCCAGATCACATAAAAATGAGAAAGATGAAGGGGAGTGGGGAGTGGGCGTGTCCTCCTGTTTCTCACGGTCCCAGCAGGTCTGGGCGATACAGTAGGACACCAGAGGGGGAGGGGCTTTGCCAGGAGGGGCCGCGAGAGGGGGCTCCTGGGTGGGAGGCAGCCCGTCCGCTGAGGAGGAGCCCGGTGCGCTTAGCGAGGCGGGAGGCCGCTGAGCGACGTGCAGCCTCCATAGCAAGAATGTTTCCTCCTGTGAGACAGGCTTACGGTTTATGGCAGCTGTTTTGTACCTTGGAGCTTCCTCTGATACCCATTTTGGCAGGTAAGCCACCTGAAGCTGATGCACAGTCATCTCTCTAGAGAAAGTGCACTAGTGAAGTTCTTAACATTGTGTGGGGACGACTGTTTCTCTCTCAGCTTATTTCAGGGCAGGCAAGGGTCACACGGCCCTGACGAGGTGGCCGGCCCTTTATTTCCCTTTCTGTAAGGAGGGCTTGGACCGCATCACCTCTGGTGTAGAGGGACCAGGCGGGTCTGACGTCCGGTCCAATGGGTCTCTTGTATTGTCTGGATCTGGGTGCCCTGGCCCAGGGACCACTGCCTTCCTGAGTCCCTCGCTCCTGAGAGCAGCCTCATGGGGCGGAGCCTGCATGTCAGTAGTTGTGCGGTCCTGGGGTGCTGTCCTTTAACCCTGCATGAGAACCCCCTAGAGCAGGGGTGGGGAATGTCCGGCCCGCGGGCCGTAGAAGGCCCATGAAATCATTTGGTCTGGCCCTGCATTGAAGATCAGTTAATTACTAGTAAATGTTTGACCGAATAAGCAGGCTAACTTTTTTTTTTAAAATATGTTTTATTGATTTTTTACAGAGAGGAAGGGAGAGAGATAGAGAGTTAGAAACATCGATGAGAGAGAAACATCGATCAGCTGCCTCCCGCACATCTCCTACTGGGGATGTGCCCGCAACCCAGGTACATGCCCTTGACCGGAATCGAACCTGGGACCTTCCAGTCCGCAGGCCGACGCTCTATCCACTGAGCCAAACCGGTTTTGGCGAGCAGGCTAACTTTTAAGTTGATAATTTTGTGTGGCCCAGGAATGATGTTATAAATATCCACATGGCCCTTGGCAGGAAAAGGGTTCCCCACCCCTGCCCCGGGGATCTGCGGCAGGCTCTCCTCTGCGCAGGCCCTGCTGGGGAGCAGAGCAGAGCCTCGCCTAGCGCCCTCGGGCAGCTTTCCATCCAGCGCGTGTCCCACGCCCACTGCCACCACTGCTGGCCCTAAGGGACACTTGCGGAGTGTGCTTGCAGCCGGCGCTGGCATCACTGCCCTCTTCAGGGATGCGGCTCGCTCCCTGCCCCGCGTCTCACAGACGAGTCACTGACGCAGATGCTTTTGCTTTGGTTTGGGACCCAGTGATGGAAAGCCACAGCATTCGGGTGGACAAGGAAGCCTTGGAGAGGACCTCCGCGCTCCTCGGGGTACGTCGCTGGGAGACCCTCTGCATGTTGCTCCGCTTCTTGACCAGCTGCTCCCCAGGCGCAGGGCAGCTCCCCTTCGCTTCCAGCCCCCGGCTGAGTGCTCCTCTCTGACCGCAGAGTGCTGCCGGGCCGGCTGAACACACACTGCATCTGGTTGCTCCCCTGAGAGGCTGTGCCCCGGCTCCATGGGCCCTCAGCCACCTTCTCAAGCGAGGTTCTTGCAAGGACATTGCCCCCTATAGTTTGGTGGGGGGAAGTCATGGGTTTCTTGGATTCTTTAAAAAGGAAAAACACAAGGTCTAACTGAACAATACAAAAATACAGAGGAGTGCATGATGATGCATAAAAAAGTGTTCCACTTCAGTTCTTTTAAAAAAAAAACACATTTTTATTGATTTCAGAGAGGAAGGGAGAGAGGGAAAGAGAGAGAAATATCAATGAGAGACAATCATGGATCAGCTGCCTCCTGCATGCCCCCTACTGGGGACAGAGCCTGCAACCCCGGCATGTGCCTTTGACGGAATCGAACCCAGGACCCTTCAGTCCGCAGGCTGACGCTCTATCCACTGAGCAAACCGGCTAGGGCTCCACTTCAGTTCTTTTTATTTATATATTAATCCTCCCCCCATGATATGTTCTTACTGATTTTTTTTAAAATATATTTTATTGATTTTTCACAGAGAAGAAGGGAGAGGGATAGAGAGTTAGAAACATCGATGAGAGAGATCGATCAGCTGCCTCCTGCACGCCCCCCACTGGGGATGTGCTCGCGACCAAGGCACATGCCCTTGACCGGAATCGAACCTGGGACCTTTCAGTCCGCAGGCCGACGCTCTATCCACTGAGCCAAACCGGTTCGGCACTTACTGATTTTAGAGAGAGGGAAGGGGGAGAGAGAAACATCTATCAGTTGCTTCCCCGGATACTCACCCCTACCGGGGGTCGAACCCGAAACCCAGGTATGTATCCTGACCGGGAATCGAACCCGAGATGTTTTGGTGTATGGGATGACGCTCTGACCCACTGAGCCACCGGCCAGGGCCCCGTTCTTTTAAAGAAAACTGTTTATTTGGATATCCTGAAGATAGTGTGGAGCATTGAGATTAATCATGGGAAACATCAATACTAAATTCTAATTAGGAGGCTTGCTTAAGTGAGCGGACAGCTGTTTGGCAAAGAGTTTGCTGACCCAGCAGACTCCGTTCCGCTCTTGCTGGAAAAGCATTGGCCTGGACGTTTCTGGCTTCTTACTGGCTGTACCAGGAACAGAGCGCCCGTGTTCCCCTGCCTATTTGAATATAGACCGTAGGTGTTAGAGGCTGCTCGGCTCTCCTATGGAGTGTTTGGTATTGGAAACAATAACATTTAATGTGCAAAACACACAAAACACAGAAACCTCGGGGATGACTGTCTTCTCGGTCAAAGCACAGACCTCTTAGAAGCCCTGGGTGCCCTTTCCCGTCAGAGCGCTGGCTGCTGCCCAGCGTCGCTCCTCCGGACATTTGCCGCCATCACAGTGTGCTGCTCTGTGCAGGCTGTCCAGCGCGCCCGAGCACTGTGCTTGGCTGCCTCTGAACGGCAGGTAATGGCCGTGCCCGACGGCTTTCACGCAGCAGCCCTGCGCCACTCGGTGCTGTGGTCCCCGTGCCGGTCTGCCTGCTGCTGCTGGGCATGGGGTTTGCAGTCATTGCCAACCGCGATGCCCCCTTGAGTGTGTCCCTGGGGCATAAAGCAGGGGCTGCCGGGCGCCGGGGCACCGAGATGGCACTGCTCAGCTCACTGCGTTCCAGCGTCTCGCCCGCCAGGGCACACAGGCCTGTCGCTGCGCATCCTCTCCCGCCTGGGACCTCGGGCTTTATAGCAGACGTTTTGGGGAGGATGTAATACCGCGTGACGATTTTGGTTTCTATGTTTCTGACGATTGACGAGGTTGGACAGCTTCTCGTATCACCAGCAGCTGTTCGGAGTTTCTCTTTGGTGAAGGATCTGGCCGAGTTTCCCACCCATTTGTGTACTGAGGTTTTGTCTTTCTCACTGATTAACAGGACATCTTGGTATATTCTGGTTACAAGCTGGGGACTTACTCTTTCACTCACATGATGGTGTCTTTTGATGACAGACGTTCTTAATGTAATTTCAGCCCTTTTTCTTTATGACTAGTGCTTTCTGCATCCGTTTAAGAGATCTTTCCTTACTGCAAGCTCATGAAGTATTCTCATGTGTTATATTTTCATTCGCCGTTGCATTTAGGTTTATAAAATACACCTGGAACTTATTTTTCTTTTTATGGACTTTTAAATTAAGAAATAAATTTCAGCCCTAGCTTGTTTGGCTCAGTGGATAGAGCATCGACCTGTGGACTGAAGGGTCCCAGGTTCGATTCTGGTCAGGGCACATGCCTGGATTGTGGGCTCGATCCCTAGTAGGGGGTGTGCAGGAGGCAGCCGATCAATGATTCTCTCTCATCATTGATGTTTCTATCCCTCTCCCTTCCTCTCTGAAAAATATATTTTTAAAAAAATAATGAATTAAAGAAAAGAAATAAATTACATATTGTGAATGGTACAAATCTTTTTTATTTATTGTGATAAAATACACTTAACATAAATTTTCTCACTTCAAGTATTTCTAACACCACAGCTCAGTGGTGTTACATACACTCACATGGTGCACAGCCCGCCAGCCATCCCCATAACTGCTTTCATCTGGTGAAATTGAAACTGTTCCCATTAAACACTAACTCCCTCTGCTCCCTTCCCCTAGAGGGGTCCGTGCGCCCCTGGTCACCACCACCCACTCTCTGTCTCTATAATTGTGACGCCTGTGAAGTATTTTGTGTAAGAGGAATCAGTTAGCCCTTTTGTGAATGGCTGATTTCACTGCGTAGAGCATCCTTGAGGTTTATCCACGTTGTAGCACGTGGCAGGGCTTCCTTCCTTTCTGAGGCTGAAGAATACCCCATGGTAGACACGTACGCACTTTCTGTAACCGACATCAGTCAGTGGCTGCAAGCTGCTTGGGTGGCGCCCACGTTTACTGGTGGGAATCACGCTGCTGTGAACAGGGGCACACGGATCCCCTCTTTGGAGCATGCGCCCAGAAATGAACGGCGCGATCTTGTGGTCATTGTCTTCAGTTTTCTGAGGAGCTACCGTGCATTTTTCACAGGGTATAAGGGTTCCAGTGTCCCCACACCCTCGCCAACCCCGTGGTCTCTGTTCTTTTATAGCAGCCACCCTAAGCATGTGAGGTGGGTCTCATTGTAGTTTTGATTGTCATTTCACTACTTATTCGTGATGTTGTGAATCTTTTCATGTGATTATTGGCCATTCGTATATTTTCTTTGGGAAAAGGTCTATTCAACTTTTGCCCATTTTTAATTGGATTGTTTGTTCCTTTTTGCATTGAGTTTTAAGAGTTGTCTATGTATTCTGTGTACTAATCCTTTATCAGATATATGACTTGGAAATACTTTCTCCCACTCTATGGGTCGCCTTTTTACTCTGTTGAGAGTATCCTTTGTGCTTCCTACTCTGCCGCGTTCCCAGGCTCCCCTTGGTGCAAATCTTGTTGTTTTTTCTTTCTTTTTTTTTTTCCGTTGGTGCACATCTTAATGTACAGCTTGATGTATGTGTCCATATACACCCCAGTTGCATCCGCAAGAGGCAACCGCTGTTCTGACCTCTGCTGCCATATCTGGTGTGACCCCTTCTAGAGCTCCGTGGGGTGGGGTCGGACAGTGCGCTCTCTTTGTGTCCTTCGCTTAGCACCATGTTCTGAGGTCCGTCTGTTGTTTGTGTGCTGGTAGTTTGTTTCTTTATGTTGCTGAGTGCTACTCCATTGTGTGAATGTGCAACAATGTGTTTACTCTTCTGTGGATAGATCTGAGTTAGTTTTAGGTTTTACTGTTATAGACATTTTTATAAAGATGTGCATTGCAATGTTATTTATACAGCTAAAAACTAAAACTTCCTTACAGGGTCAACAGTAGAGGGACGGTTAGACAAGTGGTAACATAACAGTGCAGTAGAAATCATGTCACCATTCACAGTTACGCTTGCTAACATTGTGGGATAGAAAGTACTTAGAATGTTAAGAGGGAGAAATAAAGTGCAAAATTGTCTTGTACAGTAGTCCCCCCTTATCCAGTTTCGCTTCCCGCGGGTTCAGTTGCCTAAAGTTAATTATGGTTTGAAAATGGGAAATTTCAGAAATAAACTACTCGTAAGTTTTAAGTTGCACACTGTTCTGAGGGCTGTGATGAGGTCCTTTGCTGTCCTGCTCCCGTCCTCCTGGGACATGAATCGCCCTTTGCCCAGCGTGCCCACGCCACATCTAGGCCTGCCTGTCGGTCACTCAGTAGCCGTCTCAGGTACCAGGTGGATGGCTGGGGCATTGCGGTGCTTGGGTTAAAGTTGCCCTTATTTTACTTAATTATGGCCCCAAAGCACAAGAGTGGTGATGCTGCCGGTAGATAAAGCCAGAAAGTGTTTTCCTCCGTGAAGAGTGAGGCCAGTGCAGTGATGGGAGAGCCCACATCCACAGGACTTTTATGCCAGGATGTTGTTATAATTGTTCTGTGTGCTGTTAGCTATTGCTGTGTGCCTGATTTACAAGTTAAACTTCATCAGAGGTGTGGATGTATAGGAAAAAACATAGTATCCGTGGGGCTCAGTGCTATCCGCGGTCTCAGGCATCCATGGGGTCTCGGAGCACCCCCCCCCCCCCCGTGCATAAGGGGGGGGACTACAGGGTCTTTGTCATAAATCAGGTCCCTGTGCGTGTGGGGGTCTTTCCTGGACTCGATTCTGTTCTCGTTGGTGTGTCTGTCCTTGTGCTAACATTCCCCTGGTCTATTACTGGAGCTTTACAATATGCGTGATATCCTACAGTATGTCATTCTTCCACACATATTGGCTATTCTAGGTTCTTTGCATTTTCATATAAAATTCTTCAATTTGCTTTTAAAAATACTGCTCGGATTTTTATTCTGTTTCCAATGTGTGTGACAAAGAGTAATATACAGAGTATGTAGAGAACTCCTATCAATAAGAAAAGCCCTGCCCTGGCCGGTTTGACTGAGTGGATAGAGCATCAGCCTGCAGACTGAGGGGTCACAGGTTCGATTCCGGTCAAGGGCATGTACCTCAGTTGCAGGCTTGATTGATCCCCAGTCCTGGGCTGTTTCTCTCTCTCTCTCCCCTCCTCTCTTCCATTCTCTCTAATCAATAATGGAAAAATATCCTTGGGTGAGGATTAACTAATAAATAAATTAATTAAAATTAGAAAAAATGGTTTAAAGAAAATGGTTGTCACAATTGTTAAAATGAGCTACATATTTGGGGGGGAAATCTAGTGAAAGATGGACATTTCAACCCTGAGGTCGCGAGGCCAGCACAAGCACATAGCTGAGCGCTACCCAAATTGCTGATCCCCAGAAATGCGAGCAGACACCACGGTGGTGTTTAGGGGTGTTTTGTTATGCGGCAGCAGGAAGCCAATACCGCCTACCCCGGCTTCCTCCCACGAGGGAGCACTTTCAGGGCCCGTTTCATAGCAGGACCCGGCCTCCAGCGGGCTGCTGGCTCCTGCGCGCCCAGCTGGGCTCTGCCTCCGCGCCCGCTCCCCCGCTTGGCCGATGCTTTGTAGTTCTCATGTGTCTCTGCCATGAGGAGATGTTTATGTTTTGTTTTGCCTGAAGCTGTCAGTCTTTCTGTCTCTCTCTGTTTATACTCACCCATCACTGCGTGTGCTTAAACACAAGGAGTGCGCTCGTGCGCCGAATGAACGGGAAGCTCACACTCTCCCTCCGTTTTTTGAGATCAAACCATTTATGACTGTGTTTTTGTTTCCTAAGGTCTGACTTATTCCTCAGGGGACCCATCGTCTGTCTCTTAATGCTTTGTTCCTTGTTTTTTAAATCATTTGTTTCTTTAACTCGGAGTTTTGGCATCTTTAACTGAGGCCGTTGTTCCTGGGTTCTTTGTTTAGCTGAGATGTTACTTTTTTATGTTATACGTGTCCCGCTCCTAGTTTTTCTGGCCCCTATTTGTAAACTTCTTAGAAATGCCCACCTAACGGCAGTTCTAAAGAGTAGAACGTGGACGATACTAAACCAGAACTGGTTGATTTGACTCGGCTCTCTTTTTCCTTTTACAACAATTTTTTGTTAAGTCCTGGCCTTCTTCTACTTTTCTTCTGACCAGGATGGTGAGGGGAAAGGGTTTGTAAATGCAGCAGGTCCCGTGGCTCTGCTCGGCCCAGCGCTGTCTCTATCGGCCGCGCCGTCTCTTGGTCTCTCCGTGGCTGCCGTCTCTGTGCTCACTGTGGCCGTGCAGCTGGGCCTGGAGTCTCTGCCGTGGGACACGCAGGGGTTCTGATGCTTATAATGGGATGCTGGACCCCTTTCTAGTCAGAACGCTGCTGGAGAATTCATTCTTTCCCTCCCTCGTTTTGGTGAATTTTTTTAAACTGTTTTTGCTTCTTTCCGTTTGTTTCCTTAGGTTTAGAGGGATCCTGTGAGCCTGGGTATCCCACCATGAGTCAAAATATGTATTTTTAGTGTCCAAAATATGCGTTTGTATCCTTATAAGGGCTTTTGTTGGGAACTGTTCGGTGAACAAATCAAACCATCTTAAACTGCTAATGAGATTGTGTTTATCACGTTCACAGTCTCGTCTCAAGGAATTGGAGCAGGAAGCCCACTTCGTGGCAGGAGAGCAGTTCCTCATAACCAGCAGCGATCAGCTTCGAGAGGTACAGCTGCATTCTGGTTCTTCTATAAAACAAGCTTCTTATTCAGGGGTGAAGGGAGATTTGTCCTGAACTTATATGGAAGTTCATGTTCTCTCACAATGAGAGTCATTCCTTTAGAGCAGCGGTTCTCAACCTGTGGGTCGCGACCCCTTTAGCGGTTGAACGACCCTTTCACAGGGGTCGCCTAAGACCATCCTGCATATCAGATGTTTACATGATGATTCATCACAGTAGCAACATTACAGTTATGAAGTAGCAATGAAAATAATTTTATGGTTGGGTCACAACATGAGGAACTGTATTTAAAGGGCCAGAAGGTTGAGAACCACTGCCTTAGAGCAAGGTATTGGAAACTTACAGAGACCTGGTGGCCCGGCCTGTGGCCCTGTCTCTACGAGGGCGTCACTTTCTGTGTCTGAGCGGCGGCCTGGGCTTCCCTGCTGCTGGGAGCCATGCCGGGGATGTGCCCTCGTGGCTTGAATGCTTTTCAGGGGGTCCCCTTTTCCTCTCAGTGTGGCCGGCTCTCTGACCAACCACTGGCACCTAAGCCACCGGAAGGCGGTGTCAGATGTGACCTGAGCAGAAAGCAATGCAAACTTGCGACCGAAGCCTAAGCTGGTAATTCATTTCACCCGCTTTCGGGTTAGCCTGGAGGCGAAAGGGGCTTAAGAAAACATTGAAAAAATTAAAATGTGAGATGAGTCTTTTCTTCTGAGCCACAAGCTAAAGGGGTCGTTTCTAAATCTGGCCGGTGTGGCAAGTACGCGGCCTGAAGAGGGAGAGAGACAGCAGGGCCGCCGGCTTCTTCTCCGGCGCAACATCGCTCATGTGGCAGTGAGGCTGGCTACCTGAGGACGTAAAGCAGCCCACTTTGTGGGCACCTGGTGCTTCAGAGGAGCTGAGGGAAGTCATTGTAAATTAAAACAAATGGTGGCCCGGCCGGCGTGGCTCAGGGGTTGAGCATCAACCTATG